>NC_057803.1:168615362-168840877 GCF_018294505.1 Triticum aestivum
TGAGATATGAAGATGGTAATATTAGAGTCATTCTAGTTGAGTAGTTGTGAATTTGAGAAATACTTGTGTTGAAGTTTGTGATTCCCGTAGCATGCACGTATGGTGAACCGTTATGTGATGAAGTCAGAGCATGATTTATTTATTGATTGCCTTCCTTATGAGTGGCGGTCGGGGACGAGCGATGGTCTTTTCCTACCAATCTATCCCCCTAGGAGCATGCACGTTATACTTTGCTTTGATAACTTGTAGATTTTTGCAATAAGTATATGAGTTCTTTATGACTAATGTTGAGTCCATGGATTATACGCACTCTCACCCTTCCACCTTTGCTAGCCTCTCTAATACCGCGCACCTTTCGCCGGTATCATACACCTACCATATACCTTCCTCAAAACAGCCACCATACCTACCTATCATGGCATTTCCATAGCCATTCCGAGATATATTGCCATGCAACTTTCCACCGTTCCGTTCATTATGACACACTTCATCATTGTCATATTGCTTTGCATGATCATGTAGTTGACATCATATTTGTGGCAAAGCCACCGTTCATAATTCTTTCATACATGTCACTCATGCATCATTGCACATCCTGGTACACCGCTGGAGGCATTCATATAGAGTCATATCTTGTTCTAAGTATCGATTTTTAATTCTTGAGTTGTAAGAAAAATAAAAGTGTGATGATCATCATTATTAGAGCATTGTCCCAGTGAGCAAAGGATGATGGAGACTATGATTCCCCCACAAGTCGGGATGAGACTCCGGACGAAAATAAAGAAATAAAAGAGGCCAAAGAAGCCCAAATAAAAAAAGAGAAAAGAGGCCATAGAAAAAGGAGAAGGCCCAAAAAAATAAAAAAAATGAGAGAAAAAGAGAGAAGGGGCAATGCTACTATCCTTTTACCACACTTGTGCTTCAAAATAGCACCATGATCTTCATGATAGAGAGTCTCCTATGTTGTCACTTTCATATACTAGTGGGAATCTTTCATTATAGAACTTCTCTCGAAATAGGCTTTCGCCCTGCTTTATAAATAAAGAAACGGTCCACACGATCCAAGTTTGAACAACATCCAACAGGTAACGGCTGGGGCCACAGCACAGATAAGCCCAATAAAGCATAAGAGAAATATAAAGAAAAAGCCACCTAGTGGCTACCGCCGAGTGGCCCTACGAGGACAATAGCCGACGCGCCGAGGCCAAAAGCGCAACCATCATCAAGCCAAGGCGATCACGATCACGCTGCCTCGAGAGCGGGTGCCAGTGCTGCAAGAAAGCAAGGAATTTGAAGAAGGAGTCAGAAGCCTTCTTCGGGAAAACCTTCTCAATCACCATCTTATTCCTAGTCGTCCAAAGAGTCCACGACATTGCCACAAAAATAAGCCAAAATAGGAGGCGATGTCGTGCAGGCTGTATAGCTCGAAGCTGCAGGAACTCGGCGAGATTTAGGGCCTCCCAGTCAGGCCCCAACGCCTCGCGGACAAAAGTCCATAATACCCTCGCTGCCATACAAGAGAAGAGAATATGCGTCCCAGTCTCCGGTACTGCACAGAGGGGGCAAATACCATCCCCAGGTCCATGCCACTTAAGTACCTCTGTCCCCGAGGGGAGACGATCTCGTAGAAGTTGCCAAACAAAAATCTTAATCTTTAATGGGACGGGGGCTTTCCATAGAGGGACAAGCCAGGGGTGAGTTGTCGGCGGACAAAGGGCCTGGTAAGCCGTGCCCACTGAGAACTCTGCTGTCGGCGTGCGCCGCCATGAAACTATGTTCGGATAATCCGGGAGCATGAGTGGCAAGGCGGCCCGCAATGTAGTCCAGTCATTAATCTCGGCCGGTCCGAACGAGCGACGGAACTCAAGGTTCCACTGTCCATCTTGGAAGGCCGTGGCGACAAGAACAGGCGGATCTACACAAATCGAGAATAGGCCAGGGAAGGCGACGCGTAATGGCTCCATGCCCAGCCAGGGATCCAGCCAGAATTGGATCCCGTGCCCGTTCCCTAAGGAGAAGGAAATCCCTAAGCGGATGTCCTCCTTGATCCTTTGGATGGCTCGCCAGAATTGTGAGCCATCTGTCCGGGAGCAAGCCAAGAGCGGTTCTCCCCTAAGGTATTTTGCCTGAATGAGCTGCAGCCATAACCCTCCCTCGCCGCGTAGAATCCGCCAGACCCAACTCAGCCTGAGGGCCACGTTCATGTGGTGGTAGGCAATGATGCCCAGACCACCACGGTCCTTAGGCATGCAGATATCCGCCCATTTTACCATGTGGTATTTTTGGCGGCCATTGGCCGCCTGCCAAAAGAGCCTAGCGAGGTCCTTATCGAAGGCATTATGGACGCCTTCCGGAAGAATGTACAGCCCCATCATAACACATGGGGAGGCTCGCAAGGTTCGAGCTAATTAGGACCGCTTTACTCCCCTTGGAGGTAAACCGTCCTCGCCAGGGCTCAGCCCGAGAGGCCACTCGTCCCACTAGCGGGTCGAATGCACTTGTCAGGATCTTTGAGTCTGCCAACGGCATCCCCAAGTATGTAATGGGGAAGGATGTTAGCCTGCAATTTAGATTATCCGCAATCCTCTGTTGGTCCTCAGCAGGGTAACCTAAAACGATGACCTCGCTCTTCAAAGTTAATCTTGAGTCCCGACATAGCCTCAAAGCAGAGGAGTAGGAACTTAAGGTTAACTATGTCAAGGGCAGAGCCTTCCACCATAATCATGGTGTCATCGGCATACTGAAGGTGAGTGACCCCCCTCCCGAAATGAGTTGGCCGACCACCCCCGAGATGTGGCCGGCATGCCTATCCTTGTCCAGGATACCTGCCAACGCGTCCATGGCAAGGTTGAAGAGAAGGGGGGATATCGGGTCCCCTTGCTTCACCCCTGCTGAAGCCGCAAAGAAAGGTCCCACCTCTCCGTTAATGTTTATCGCAGTCTTGATAGACCGTACCAATTGCATAATCTAGTTGCACCATCTGCCCTCAAAGCCCCTACGCTGCATGACAAGGCGCAGGAAATCCCAGTCAAGCCGATCATATGCTTTCTGGAAGTCCAGCTTCAAAAATACACCCTTCAGCCCACGCGATCACACCTCGTGGACAATCTCGTGGAGGGAGAGTATCCCGTCATGGATTCTTCTCCCTTTCAGGAATGCTGTCTGGAGTGGGTGATTCATCCTCTCAGCAATAGGCACGAGTCTAGACACGCATACTTTAGAGAAGATGCGCTCTAGGACGTTGATAACTGTGATAGGCCTGAATTGGCGAATGTCCGTCGCCCCAACTACTTTGGGGATCAGGGTGATAACACCAAAGTTTATGCGCTCCATGTCAAATGTGCCGATGTAAAATTCATGGAACATTGGCATGATCACCGGTTTTAGGACATTCCAGAACTTCTGGAAGAAGGCAACCGGCAAGCCATCCGGGCCCGGTGCCGACCCAGCCTTCATCGAGGCGATCGCCCGCCCCACCTCTTCTGGTGAGAAAGGGATAGTCAGTTCCGCATTCTCTACGTCAGATACCCTGTCCGCAAGGGGCCAGAAATTATCCGCCAGGGAGATCCCACCATGGGGTTCTGCCGAGAAGAGCCCCTTATAGAAGGAGTAAATGTGGGTCCTAATCTCATCCGGGTGTTCGAGAAGGGTGTTCCCTTCCCAAAGGCACGGGATGGAGCACTTCCTGCGACGCCCATTCGCGATCGCTTGGAAATACGCGGTGTTAGCATCGCCTTGAAGGAGCCACTTCTGCCCCCCCCCCCGTCGCTGCCAGAATAGTTCCTCCCCCTTGAAAATCTCCATAAGGGAGGCTTCAAGGGCGTATCGCTGCAACCATTCTTCTGCCGACAGACCGACTGAATCAGCAGTCTCATCCAGGGCCTTAATCTGGTCAAGGAGCGCCCCTTTGCGGGATCTCAGGTTAGCACCCAGGTTGGCGCCCCAACCCCGCATAAACTGGCAGGTGACTTTTGAGCAGTGATGCCAAACGTCCGTGGCACAGAAGGACCGAGGCGGGGTTAGAGTAGCCTGCACCCAACGGTCCTGAACCATCTCGACGAACCCCGGCTGCAGGAGCCACGATGGTTTGAAATAGAAGCGTCTAGATCTCGGTGGGGACCCTTCCCCTGATGCAAACAGCAGGGGGACGTGGTCGGAGCCAATCCTAGTGACCGCCCGTAAGGATCATAGTGGGAACATAACCTCCCACTGCACGGACACAAGGACCCGATCCAGCACGCTCTGTATAGGGTCCACCTGTTTATTGGTCCATGTGAACCTAGCCCCTACGCGGGCTATCTCACGGAGGGCCATCGCAGCTATGCCATCGTTGAACATGTGCATACGCCGTTAGTCAATGTTGGGCGAGCTTTTGTCAGCCTCCGTTCTGATAAGGTTGAAGTCGCCCGCCACCACCACTGGGGTCGTGCACCGTTCAACCTTATCCTGCAGCTCGGCCAGGAAACCCACCGACCGCCCGTGATCAACTGGGCCATAGACAATAATCACCTCCTACCTGAGGTTCACACGTCGGTCGGTGATGGCCATACTCAGGAAGAACTCCCCGCGGTCCATATCCTCCACCGAGAAGAAGTCCTCCCTGACCCCCAAGAGAATGCCTCCAGACTACCTAGAAGCCGGGAGCCATTTCCAGGCAAAAGGGTGTCGAGAGAGCCCCTGAAGCTCCTGGATGGAGAAGTCCTGACGAACCGTCTCTTGAAGGCCAACAATATCGATGTCTTCCTGTCGGATGTAGTCAATCAGCTGGCGTCGGCGGCTTAGGTTGCCGAATCCCCTAATATTCCAGCATAGGAGCTTCATATAGGAACCTTGCCGGGATCACTAGGCCCCTCAGGTGGGGTCGAACTAGCCCTCCCGCCTAGGGCGGGGTTTGGCAATTGCTTCAACGGATGGCCACGACGCCCCTTCTTATCGGGGCCCTGACCTGCCATGTCTGCAGAAACACCGCGAACCTCCATCGCCTGTTCAGAGGGATGGAGTCGCGTAGGAGGCCGTCCCCGCAAGGCCCTACCTACTGGAGGGTCCCTCGCAGTGTCAGGCCGGGAGGGAGGCCGGCTCGGGCCTGATCCAGCTCCAGGCTCTCTATGCCCAGAGCTAGACGGGGCCGAGGCCTCCGCAACCCGTTGTTCAGCACGGGCCCGGGCCTCAGCAAGGGCCCCATCAAGCCGCTCTTTGGCACAGATGGGCGAGATCTGCTGGAGCCGGGGACCCTTTTCACCCCGAAACACAATATCACAATCCGAAGCAACATCGCCAAGGTGTGCCATCGGCACTGAGTCAAGCATGACAAATCGAGAACCGGAATAAGAGGCACCAGAGGGATGGGGAGGTGTCGTACCTGGAGAGAGGTGGCGTGCCGCCGCGCGCATGGCGGCCATCTCAGCGACCGTCGGGACTCGCCCATCCGGAAGGGTCCGGGACCGGCAGAGGCGGGCGCTCTGCCTAGACGCCACAACCGGGGAGTGCATCACCCGAGCGCCGGGGCTGTGCACGGGAGAGACGATGTTGACCGTGTCCAACCCCACCCTCGACGGAGGTGGCGAAGCAGCCTGGCCCACCCCCAGGCGAGGTGGGGTGGTGTAGCTGGAACCAAGGCCGGGGACCCCACAACTGGCGATGGTGGAGTCCCAGGCGAGCGACGGGCACACATCCATCCCCACGCCGCTAGAATCCTCCTCGTGCTCCAAGACCGGCGAGGATGCCGGGGACGTGGGCCTCCCCCTTGAGAGGGGCGGCGAGGACATCCTGGCCGTAGACAGAGCGAGAGCGGCAGCCCTGGGGGGCCCTGCCCCCGCCCCACCCACCCGAGCCGGACTCAGCCGAGGAGGGACCTGCTCCGGGGGGGTGTCATCCTCCTCCTCCTCTGACTCCTCAGAGCCCTCCACGCCTCCGTTGTATCGACCGCCGGAGGGGGCCGGAGGCGGGGTAGGCTGGACCACGCCCGTCCGGCTCTCGAGCTCCTCTAGATCAACCTCGTATGTGAGACGCCGACCCTTCTTGCCGAAGTAGAAGATCAAGGACAGGCCATCCACCTCGGCCGGCATCGGACATAGAACCTCGATCCGGGCCGGGCCATCCCCATCCAGAGACACGAGATCCACATAGAGAAGCTTGCCTACCGGCTCTGAGATGGCCTTGAGAATATGCTCCCTCTTGCCCCCACCAGGGGAGAGCCTGCTTCCCTTTGGAAGCCCATACACCAACACCCAAACCGGGGTGAGCGGAGGAACTGAGTCCGGTTCCGCGAAGGCCTCCTTGACGGAGATGAGGAACTTGTTGATTGGCCACTTGATGTTGTCATGGGTGCAGATGCGAAGAAGCTTCGCCGAAGGGAACAGTACTGGGAAGACCAACGGTGCCGTCTCGGTGACTACCCAAGAGAAGTCGCTGTCACGGTAGTCATCGATGTAGGCCGCCAGCTCGTCGTGGATAAGGTCCGCAGTAACCACGACCGATGGCGGCAGGGTCTGACCAGGGACCAGCGAGACCGTCGCCAAGTGCGGCCTGACGGGCTTCTCGTCCAGCTCCGCGTCGACGTAGTAGAAACCATATCCCTCAGATCCATACCCCAAGTAAGCCAGGGTCATGGGGCAACGGGAGGGCGCCGGGCACTCAGAACAGAAGTGCCCCGTGCATCCACAGTTGATACACATCGTCTCCTCACGAGACCTGGACCGTCCGCCCCGAGTCAGAGGCAACACTGGAGCCGCCTCCTCCGGTTCGGGAAGGATGGGACGAACATCCGAGACCGCCCCCTCGCCATGGGAAGGGCCTGTCTGGGCATGCTTCTTATTTTTGCTCTTCTTCTTCTTCTTCCGAGGAGGGAGATCGGGCTGATCCTGGGCATCCACGAAGCGCCGAGCCGGAGAATACCGCGACACATTGTCCGACGGACGCCTCCAATCCTGAGAATCAGAACCACCATGGTGACGGGTATAGTCTAGACCACGAGCCGCTCTGTCCTTAGCAAGCGGCGCGCGAGAGGCCTCCAGAGGCGGCGGAGAGCGCGGCCGGTCACGGGATCCCCGATGGGAGTCCAGGAGCGGCCCCTAAGTGCCACGCGCAGACGAATCCTCCCGGGCGTGGGAACCCCCACCACGCCGAGCCTCAAGATCACGCCGGAGGGACGCCTCCCTGGCCTCATCTTCAGCCCGACGGCGAGCAGTTTCTTGGCGTCGGAGGTCGCCCGGCGACCCAGCCAGCGGGAGGGGGGATCACGAGCCGAGTCACGGGGTGGGGGCGGCCGTCGGAGGGAGGTGCCGGAGTAGGTCTCCGGCGCGCGGTCCCAGCGAGAAGCTGACTGTGATTCCGGGCGGCCTCCCGACGCACGAAAAGGTCGCTTCGGCCGCAACTGGCCGCGCCCTGCTCTCTGGCCATGAGGACCTCGAGGTAGGACCTGGAAGGGGAAGCGCAGGTGGAGGGTGGACAGATCGAGGGAGGGGCTGGAGCGGTCGGCATAGCCGGCAGCGTCGAAACTGGGGCAAGCGCTGGAGCGCAGGAAGGCGGCGTAGTCGGGGGAAGGATGGATCGGGCGCAACTGCCTAATCGCTCCACCTCTCCCCTGGTAGCGGGCCAGCCCCGCCGCGGATCGGCCGACCCCCGTTGGATCCACAACCAATGCCCGGGATCAGCGGGAGCCAGGCGCCACGACCGGATCGAACACCCTCACATCCCCCTGGGCCCGTTGCCCCACACCGAGGCCCGACAGCGCATGAGCCCATGCCCGAAGGCCAGACCAAGCCCTCGAAGGCCGGCCCACCTCGCAGGCCAGCGTCGGCCCACGAAGCAGAGCCGCCCTCGCAGGTCCCGACCAGGCGCGCATCCCCTCCATAGGGTTAGCAGCCGCCGCCGGCAGCTGGCCCCGAGGGCTCCGTCGAAACCCACGAGCGCGGACCCCAGCTCGGAATGCATCCGAGCCAGGAGCCCGTGGCGTAGCCGGAGCCGCCCACGGACCGGCGGGCGCACCCAACATCGCCTGGAGCCTAGTTGCTTGAGGCAAAGAAGGGGCCGCCGGCGCCGCCGCGCCCGCGGGCGCCGGACCCCGACGCCGGGATGGCCGCGCCAATGCCAAGAACTCACCAAGCACCGGCGGTGCCAAAGACAAGGACGCTCCACCCGGCCATGTCCCGGACGCTCCACTCGGTCATCTTCCCCGTCGGTCTCGGCCATGTCAGCCCAGGAGACAGCGGAGTGGCCTATGCGCAAGGTCGGAGCCGACCATGACCCAGCGAAGCCGAGCCCAAACGGCACGGCCACACCAGCGGCAACCATCACACCGGCGGCGGACGCAGGCGCGAGGCACAGCGCCGGCGAATTCAAAATCGCCCCCCGTCCAGTGTACGGCCCCCCTCCTTTCAAAGACACTGACCTAGGCTTGTATATTCCAATGATGGGCTTCCTCAAAATGCCCTAGGTCTTCGTGAGCAAGCAATTTGGATGCACACCCATTTAGTTTCTTTTTGAGCTTTCATACACTTATAGCTCTAGTGCATCCGTTGCATGGCAATCCCTACTCACTCACATTGATATCTATTGATGGGCATCACCATAGCCCATTGATACGCCTAGTTGATGTGAGACTATCTTCTCCTTTTTGTCTTCTCCACAACCACCATTCTATTCCACCTATAGTGCTATGTCCATGGCTCACGCTCATGTATTGCGTGAAGATTGAAAAAGTTTGAGAACATCAAAAGTATGAAACAATTGCTTGGCTTGTCATCGGGGTTGTGCATGATTTAAATATTTTGTGTGGTGAAGATGGAGCATAGCCAGACTATATGATTTTGTAGGGATAGCTTTCTTTAGCCATGTTATTTTGAGAAGACATGATTGCTTAGTTAGTATGCTTGAAGTATTATAATTTTTATGTAAATATTAAACTTTTGTTTTGAATCTTATGGATCTGAATATTCATACCACAATTAAGAAGAATCACATCGAAATTATGCCAAGTAGCACTCCGCATCAAAAATTATGTTTTTATCATTTACCTACTCGAGAATGAGCAGGAATTAAGCTTGGGGATGCTGATACGTCTCCAACGTATCTATAATTTTTGATTGCTCCATGCTATATTATCTACTGTTTTGAATGTTTATGGGCTTTATTATACACTTTCATATCATTTTTGGGACTAACCTATTGACCCAGAGCCCAGTGCCAGTTTCTGTTTTTACCATGTTTTAGGGTTTCGAAGAAAAGGAAAATCAAACGGAGTCCAATTGACCTGAAACTTCACGGAACTCATTTTTGGAAGGGAAGAAGCCCAGAAGACTTGGAGTGCATGTCGGGGGATCTACGAGGAGGTCATGAGGCATGGGGGCGCGCCCTCCACCCTCGTGAGCCCCTCGTGGCCCCCCTGACGTACTTCTTCCGCCTATATATCTCCATATACCCTAAAAACATCCGGGGGCACAATAGATCGGGAGTTCCACCGCCAGAAGCCTCCGTAGCCACCGAAAGCCAATCTAGACCCGTTCCGGCACCCTGCCAGAGGGGGGAATCCTTCTCCGGTGGCCATCTTAATCATCTCGGTGCTCTCCATGACGACGAGGGAGTAGTTCTCCCTCGGGGCTGAGGGTATGTACCAGTAGCTATGTGTTTGATCTCTCTCTCTCTCTCTCTCTCTCTCTCTCTCTCGTGTTCTTGAGGTGATACGATCTTGATGTATCGCGAGCTTTGCTATTATAGTTGGATCTTATGTTCCCCCCCCTCTACTCTCTTGTAATGAATTGAGTTTCCCCTTTGAAGTAATCTTATCGGATTGAGTCTTTAAAGATTTGAGAACACTTGATGTATGTCTTGCCGTGGATATCTGTGGTGACAATGGGATATCACGTGATTCACTTGATGTATGTTTTAGTGACCAACTTGCGGGTTCCTCCCATGAACCTATGCATAGGGGGTGGCACACGTTTTCGTCGTGATTCTCCGGTAGAAACTTTGGGGCACTCTTTGAGGTCCTTTGTGTTGGTTGAATAGATGAATATGAGATTGTGTGATGCATATCATATAATCATACCCACGGATACTTGAGGTGACATTGGAGTATCTAGGTGACATTAGGGTTTTGGTTGATTTGTATCTTAAGGTGTTATTCTAGTACGAACTCTAGGGCTGTTTGTGACACTTATAGGAATAGCCCAATGGATTGATTGGAAAGAATAACTTTGAGGTGGTGTCATACCCTACCATAATCTCTTCATTCGTTCTCCGCTATTAGTGACTTTGGAGTGACTCTTTGTTGCATGTTGAGGGATAGTTATGTGATCCAATTATGTTAGTATTGTTGAGGGAACTTACACTAGCGAAAGCATGAACCCTAGGCCTTGTTTCCTAGCATTGCAATACCATTTACGCTCACTTTTATCATTAGTTACCTTGCTGTTTTTATAATTTAAGATTACAAATACCTTTATATACCATCCATATACTACTTGTATCACCATCTCTTCGCCGAACTAATGCACCTATGCAATTTACAATTGTATTGGGTGTGTTGGGGACACAAGAGACTCTTTGTTATTTGGTTGCAGGGTTGCTTGAGAGAGACCATCTTAATCCTACGCCTCCTACGGATTGATAAGCTTTAGGTCATCCACTTGAGGTAAGTTTGCTACTGTCCTACAATCCTCTGCACTTGGAGGCCCAACAACGTCTACAAGAAGAAGGTTGTGTAGTAGACATCATGGTGCTGCATCCTCTTCCTCTTCCTCTTCTTCAGAATATCTCATTATTGAAGATCTGCCAAGCACTCTGGCAGTGGTATTCTTGACCCTTTCCTTCCTTTTCTTCTCTGCCACAACCTGTTCTTTGGGTGCAGATCCCAAAGTCTCTTGAGTGGATGTTATGGCCTTTGACATGGGAACTCTCTTGGCAGGAACCTTTTGCTTCATTCCTGGCTTAGTGGCAGCAGCTGTGCCATATTCCTTTTTCAGAACTTTCCTCTTTGAGGTGGCCTCTTCCTCAACAGCCACATAGTCCTCATCCTCAGAATCCGAGGTTCTCTTCTTTCTGGTCCTGGTGGTTGCCTTTGGCAACTTGCTGGGTGTACTCCTGCTTCCCTCATCAAAGCTACTAGAGGGACTAGTGCCCTCACTCATGTTAACTTGCTCCTCAGACTTGTTCTGGTTGTCACTCTGATCTGACATGATGCAAACACTGACAGCAGACCCTGTGAATAGATATAGATGAGATAGATTGGATGAGCATCACAAAGTACAGAGGTTTTTGCAAAAGAATGAGTCAAAAACTTAGTTTTAGTTTTCCATAGAAAGCATTTCGGATCTACATATTTGAAAACTCGATGATACCGAAGCAGCTTTTGGAACCTAAACTAGTGAACTCGGACATACCGAGTCACAGTTCGGTGGCACCGAGACTGCTAGGGTTTCACAAAGTATTGAACTCAGTCACACCGATTTGCAATTCTCGGTCAGACCGAGAATCACATCTGCAATGGCCTTAGCCAAATCGGTGGAACCGATTTCAACAACTCGGTTGGTCCGAGATGATTTCGGCGGAAACCTAACCCTAAATTTTCAATCCACAACTAAACTACAGAGTGATTTCGCTGGACAGAGTGATCTCAATCGTGGCAAGATACATGGCAAAACAATGTGCTAGGAATCAGAGAGGGATTAGCACAAGGATCAAGTCCATACCCTAAGTGCAGCGATGGACCTGCTACGGCGGCAACGGCGGAGACGATTTCTGTTGACAGCGGCGAAGACCAGCGGCGGGAGGCAGCTGGCGATCAGGAGGACGATCCGGAGACACAGGGAGGCAGAGCAGGCTGAGCGCGGGCGAAGGGGTTCGGAAATTTTTCCAAATTTTGGCCCGGGGATATATATAGACTGACCCTGTCGGTGTGACCGAGTGGAGCAACTCGGTGGCACCGAGCTTCATAACTGCAAGCAGTTACTAAAACTCGGTGTGACCGAAAAGTTCAAATCAGTTGCATCGAGATTGAAAACCTAGATCGACTTAGTGATCTCGGTATAACTGAAATGGATGAATTGGTCAGACGGAAACGCACAAAGAAGTTTTAGAAGTTTAAGTCTATGACGAATCGGGGACTGCGAGTGCTCCTCACACAGAGTGGTTCGAATCTGACTTGATCAAACTTTGTGATGTAGCATGAATAGAGTTTGAGACGAGAAAAACATAGATAGCTAGAGAAGGTTCTTAGGCATTCTTTTCCATCCACTTGGCAAAATAAAAAGGAACCAAACTATAAAAACAACAAGTGGATGTCCTCGAATGAGTAAATTATGCAACCAACATGCTCACACAATAAAAATGGCAAATGAAATATGTGGCAAAGCATGCACAATCAATTCTAGCATCTATCAAGCAATTGGCGAGGACTAAGTCATCTATATATGAGTATATTGACTTAGGAGTCAAATGAGAACATTTGATCATAGGTCATACTCATTGTTTAAGCACAAGTGGGGTTACCACTTTTACATAAAGCGTTGTTGTGTTCACACCATTAGAGTTGCTTTAGCTCAATTATTAGAGTAAAGTTGCCCCTATATGTGAGATCCCCCCTAAGAGGGATGAACTAACCTTGGGTTTTGTTGATGATGACTTCATGTAGATGTTGAAGATGTGGATGCTCAATTTTGGTGTAGATCATTTGAAGCAATCCTTTGGAGTGAGTTGCACTTTCAATACCTACACTGGTTAGTCCCACAAGGAACAAACAAGGATCTCCATAGACATAGAGTGATGCACACACAAGATGATGTCTATGAAAGCATTAGGTTGCCTTGTCCCTTGTCTTACCAAAAAGAGGGTTTGTGACTCCTTGAACTAGTGCAAGATGTGGAAGTTGATTGCACTTGTTCTTGCCAACATGAGAAGAGTGAAGTATGTTGGCGGAGTCACCCTCAAGAACTCTCTAGTTCTTCTTCTTCGGGATCCACATCATCTTGATGGGAATCCTTGGAGTTTTAGTCATACTTGATGAAGTAGAACTTGATGTAGTCTTGGGAACCCACTTGACCAAGGCCTTGGGTGCTTCTTCAAATGCATCAATTTCCTCTTGAAGCTTATCCTTGCCTTTTTGCTCGTGGTCTTGTGGTGGAAGATCATCTTGAGCTTGTGTCCCTTTGAAGGAAGTAGGATCATACTTATTTTGTTGAGGAACAAACTTCATCTTGGGGTATTGATCTTCTTCCCACTCAACTCCATTGGCATTGAACTTTCGTTCAAAACCAACACCTTGGTTCTTCTGGTGCCTTCCTTGCTTGCGTACAATTTCTCGAATTGCTTACTCCCGACAAGGCTCTTGTAAACACCTTTCTCTATAATTCCCTTCAATAAGCTATTTTCTTGCTCTCAAGTGTAACTTGGCTAAGAGAATCATTAGCGGAATCAAGAGAACTACTAGAAGCAACATCATTGGACTTAACATGATTATTGTTACTAACAGAGGAAGAATCTTTCTTGTTCTTGTTACTAGACTTGACTTGAGGCATGTAAGTGGATAAGAGTAAACGCTTGGCAATGTAAGAAGAACTTTTCTTGCGAAGATCATCATTGATTGCCTTTAAGAACTCATGCTCTTGCTCAAGGTTGAGCTTTTCAAAATGTAATTTCTCATGAGTCCTTAAAAGTTCTCAATGATCTCCTAAGATAGTTTCATGAGCTAACTTAAGAGTGTTTAGTTCTTTAGTTAGAAACTCAATCTTCTCCTTATCATTCTCATTCGTTTTATCTTGATTAGCATGATTAATTGATGTTTCATCATAGTATTCATCACTAGAGTTGTCAACAAGTAAATCATCATCACCTAACAAGTCATCTTCATCGCTATTGAAATCAACATACTCGAGGTGTTGATACCTTTGGGCTTTAGCCATGAAGCATCTTCCAAGTCCTTCATTTGGTGAATCAAATATGTCGTAGGAGTTGGTTGACACAAGTGCTAGACCGGCAACACCTTCATCTTGAGTATATTCGGAGTCGGAGTGATGCTTCTCTTGGGAGTGATTGTCGGGAGTCGGAGCCGGCTACCCATTCACCAACATGAGCTTGATGTCTTCGTTTTGTGTAGCTCCTTGATGACTTGTCCTTCCTTTCCGAATCCTTGCTTCTCTGGGATGTTCTTCGTTCATAACGATCATCTCTACTTCTTTTTGGATAATCTTCTCTTCTTTTGTAGGGTGCCGTACACTCATTGGAATAGTGTCCGGGTCTTCCACAATTGTAGCAATTTCGCTCTCGACTAGAAGATATACTGCCATTGTAGGACCTTGACTTGGAACTTCTCTCTTTGCTTCTACTCTTGTAGAACTTGTTGAAGTTCTTCACCATTAGGCTCAATTCTTCATTGAAGGTTTGTTTCTCACTTGATGATGTGGGAGCTTCACATGATGCTTTGTAAGCACCACTTGACTTGTTATGGAGCTCCTCCTTATCCTTGAGTGATGTCGGTGTCAAAACCGGTGGATCTCGGGTAGGGGATCCCGAACTGTGCGTCTAGGCTGGATGGTAACAGGAGGCAGGGAACACGATGTTTTACCCAGGTTCGGGCCCTCTTGATGGAGGTAAAACCCTACGTCCTGCTTGATTAATATTGATGATATGGGTAGTACAAGAGTAGATCTACCACGAGATCAAGGAGGCTAAACCCTAGAAGCTAGCCTATGGTATGATTGTTGTATATGGAGTTGATTGCCTACGCACTACAACCCTCTGGTTTATATAGACACCGGATAGGGTTAGGGTTACACAGAGTCGGTTACAATGGTAGGAGATCTTGAATATCCGCATCGCCAAGCTTGCCTTCCACGCCAAGAAAAGTCCCATCCGGACATGGGACGAAGTCTTCAATCTTGTATCTTTATAGTCCAGGAGTCCAGCTGAAGGTATAGTCCGGCTACCCAAACACCCCCTAATCCAGGACTCCCTCAGTAGCCCCTGAACCAGGCTTCAATGACGACGAGTCCGGCGCGCAAATTGTCTTTGGCATTGCAAGGCGGGTTCCTCCTCCAAGTCCTTCATAGAAGATTGTAAACACCAAGAGTAGTGTCCGGCTCTGCAAAATAAGCTTCCACATATTGCCATAGAGAGAATAATATTAACACAAATCGAATCTGCTGACGTATTCCGCAGTGCGTCATCACACTACAGCCAAGTCCTTTACTTGAATCGATTTCACTTTTCCACCTAAGCGTGTTTTGCGAGGCGGTTTCCTTGGCACGTCTTGTCAAAGCAGAGATCGTGTACCCCCCCTTTCACTGGATTCTCATCAATACAGACGTGGGTAACCCAACCGTGCCCGTTAGCATGTTTTCTCGATTAAAGGCAAGTCCCAAACGGTTACGGGGAGGGCTCCTGGTATCCAACCTCTTATAAAGAGACCAGGTCCTTACTCCTTTTCTCCAATCCCAAAACGAGTTCGCCCGTCGCCTCGAGTTCCAACACCCTAGGCTCCAGATTCCGGGTGCCTCAGACCTTCGACAATGTCCGGTTCCGACCTTCAAGGCCGATGGATGCCCTCCTCCATCACAGAGGAGGACGTGCTAAAGTTGAGAGAGGCTAAGTTCTTGACCGCCGAAATTTCGCACAGGTTGCCTGCTCAAAGGCAGGCTATCCCCCAGTCCCCAGCCCGGTGAGAGCGTAGTGTTCGTGTCTCACTTCCTTCGGGGGTTAGGCTTCCCGATGGATCCCTTTGTGAGGGGACTGCTGTTTTATTACGGGCTGGAATTTCACGACTTAGCTCCGGAGTCCATCCTCCATATCTCCTCGTTTATCGTTGTATGCGAAGCGTTCCTCCGTGTTACCCCTCACTTCGGATTATGGCTCAAGACTTTCAAAGTGGAGCCGAAGATGATCAAGGGACGGCACGCAGAGTGCGGAGGCGCTGTTATAAGAAAAAATGCTGATGCTCCATGGCCCGAGGGCTCTTTTCAAGAGGAGCTAGGCTTGTGGCAACGAGAGTGGTTTTATATCACCACTCCCCGGAGCACCAAGTGGGTGGCGCTTCCTGCCTTTCGCTCGGGTCCCCCACCACGGCTAGCGTCATGGGTTAACAGAGGGTTAGATTGGGGTTTGTCCAAAGACGTGCCCTTGTTATAGGGCCGCATTAAGGATCTCTTGGAAGGAGACCTCAGCCTGGTCAAGCTGATGCAGGTCATGCTGATTCGCCGAATATTGCCCGGCAAACGTCGCTCCCTTCGCCTGTGGGAGTTTAATCCAGAGGGACCGGGAGCTCTCCAGAATTTCATGGGCGCAACGCCCGCGGAGATGTATAAACTGTTCTTCGGATCACGAGAGATGTGTCCGGATTTAACCGAGGACGCAGGCCAAAGCTGCAATCGCCCGGATACTCAAGTAAGCAACCTTGTGCCTGGACCTTCTACCCGTATAATTGTCATAAACTTGCCCCTAAAAGAGCCATCCTTTTAAACAGGAGTGGATAGCGAAGGCAAAGCTGATCAGGTGTCCGGCTCCCCTCCCCGAAACCAGGCCGGATCCCGTGCTGGTCAGGATGCTGGAGATAATGCCTTTGGAGGGGGAGGACAAGGAAGCTATGGCCTCCTCGAAGGAGGCTGCTCCGAAGGGAGGAACCGACAATTCCTCTCCTAAGGGGAAGAAGAGAGCCGCCTCTGACGACCCGGAAACCATGGCCTCGAAGCGGGGGAGAAAATCCTCGTCAGAGGGTCCGATGCGGGGGAGTCCCTCGGCCGGACTACGCCCTCAAGGGGATCAGCTCTCCAGCTAGCCGTAAGTGGAGAAAGATTTTCCTTTTGAGGGATGAGGGAAATCCTTGATTTATATCTGAGAAGATTAACCAAACCTTTACCTTGTAGCTCGGACCTCAGCCCTTCTCAGCAGAGCTCGTCTTCGGGGGATCTCCTTCCGGAGATGATGGAGAGCGGGATGCCTCCCCCTGCTGTGCTGCCTAGCGAGGCGGGCAACCCTGAGGTGTTGTCGCGGAGGGTTTCTCCGAATCCGGCAGGGGCAGAAGGTAGCTATGCGGCTCCCCGAGGTTCTCCGTGTCCGGCCTTCGAAAGAGGTCATGGGACGAGCCCGGCACCGTCTGGTGCTCGGCCGGAGGAGCTAAAGATTCTGCTGGGGTGAACTTCTATCTCAGAAGAGCACCGCACATTGATGGGCACGGTGATTGAAAGGATTTCATCCGCAGAGAACGGATTGTATGAGGCTGTCAAAAGTTTACTGACGGGTTTCGAGGTACATTAGATAATGTATACTTTTGTCAGTTGCGCATGAATAAGATGCGCCCTGTGTAGATAGTAGCCCCTGAGACTCTGCGCGTCGTCAAGAAATGACGGCATGCGGAGGATCATAATCCCAGGTCTAAGATGTCGCCTTTGAATGTAGGCGGCAGGGTGTTCGGAATCGAGCCGAACTGACGATTTTGCCGAACTAAAGCGGCAGCTGGACGTGGCAGATGCCGACATCACGCTTGTCAATAAGAGGCTTGATGAGGCTCAAGGTATGTAATTCCTCGGGCGGCATCAGGTAAGAACAGTTTTATGCCCGAGCTAAAGAACAAGCCAGCGAAAGTGATGCGGCTACCAGGAAAGCCTTTGAAGAGCTAAGAGCCGAGCAGGCTGCTCATTGCCGAAGCAAGGAAGAGATGGCCGAGATGGCCAAAAAGTGAAAAAGCGCTACAGACCGTTGCAGACTTCTTGAAAAAGAAGACCAGGCGAAACAGACGGACTTAGAGAAGGCCGTTGCCAATGCCAAGGACGGGCGCTCTGCGATGAGAGCTGCGAAGGAGGAGCTGCGTCAGGCCGAACAGATTGCGGCTGGAAAGCCCTTTATGCTGCGAAGGAAATTTTGTGATCCGAAGTTTGCTCCATTGGACCGGATGTGGAGTGTGGAGGATACCTATCTGGACTTGGCAGCGAGTGCTGCTGATGCGACCGAACACTTTCAAGATCAGAAAGATCGCGAAGTGGAAAAGCTTTTCTGGTCGCAGTTTCACAATACAGAGCGTCCACTGGATTGTGGATGATCGTTTGGCTCAATGGGCCGAACTGAATAGGTTGTCTGGACTCGCCATGAAGTACGTCATGGGTCACCTGTGGCCGGGGAGATCGGAGCCGAAGAGTTATTTCAGCTTAGTGCAGCAATTCCTTGACGCGGTGCCGCGTATAAATGCAATGAAGAGGTCAGCATGCATAGAGGGCGCTAGGATGGCTCTTGCCCATGTTAAGACATACTGGGCAGAGATGGAGACCACCGTTGTTGCGTCCCGAGATTCGGACAAAAGCCGAGTACCCTCCGAGCACTATTTTCAGGAAGTTCTTGAAGGCGCTCGTGTAATAGAGACGCAGTGCCCGAAAGATGCTATGTTATGATTGCATATGTAATTATAAAGTAATATTTTGATAAACTGTAGTGGCCTTTTTTATACTTGTGCCTCCAACTATTGGGAACACCTCCTGTGCGGCCGTTTTAAGATATATATATATATACAAAATCTGAAAGATGGCAGTCGTTGGCTTCAGCCCCCATGCACATAGTGCGGGGGGTGCTCGCAGAAGACACATTTTCACACTTAACCCAACGTCTTGGTCCTACAAAGGAGGTGATAGCGCAGCGGGCCAGGCAACCGAACTATAATGCTTTAACACTTTCACTTAGCCATAGGAGTTTGACAGTGAGACTATTTAGGTAGCCCCTTGGTGGCAACTGCGCTCATCCGAGTTCGGGGCGCGTATGTGCCTGACCGGGAAGCGGCCCTTCGTTAAAGCGGAGGAATCCGATAGATTCCGATAGGTCATCGAGTGGCTGACCAGTCTCACGCTACATCATGACAGTCAGTTTTCGGCTTTCTCTACTGAGGTGCTCGCCCGACCGAACCAGGGCACAATCGCAGTAGTTCTCCTGGTGCTACCTTAGCCGATAGAGCGGAAAGTAAGGTAGCCGAACTCAAGAGCCGGGCAACCCAACATTTGACCAAAGACATGATTCGGAGCTGATGCATATAATGCCAAAACTCGCGACGCCGAACACTCCCTAAGGTGTTCGGTCTTTTTGAGTGCGGGCGAAACAACACTCTTTATTAAAAAAGCCCCTAGTGTCTAGGTACGTGCAAAAATTCTAACGTGGCCACATGCCAAGACGCCAGCCTCCTCCTTGGTTATATCCGAAAAAACCAGGGGATGTGTAGCAACAAGAGACAGTAAAAAAGGTTTACGCAGGGTCTTAATCTAAAAAGAATCCTTTAGGACGGGTCCCTACTGCGCGTCTGCGCCTGTGTCTATGTTGTGCCGTATCCTGGACGGGCGCCGCACGACGTTCATCTGCAAAAGAGAGGAACTGAGTTGAAAATGGGTCGTGCCGAAAAGGTTTAAAATAAACAAAGTATAAAGTAAAATATATAAGATTGAGCTTTATTGTCTCTTATTGTATATGCGTGGAGCCCCTATGTGGGGGTATGTGGCCTCTAGGCCTGCATCAATGATGATTTTGCACCGAACCCGTCTATCCGCGTTCGTGGTCTTGAATGACCTATTTCGAAGTTTTTTGGCCGGTGAGGCCATTTTGCTGTGGGGCTATCAAAGCAGCCGCACAGTCCTCCGCGTGGGGAGGCGCACTTTAGTGCTTCCCCTTCAAAGAGATGATGCCTCATGGACCGGGCATCTTAAGCGTAAGAGATGCATAATGCGGTATTGCGTTAAAGCGAGCGAAAGCTTCGCGTCCCAGTAGTGCTTGATAGCGACTTGAGAACGGGACGATATGGAAGGTCAGCTTTTCGCGGGGGAAGTTATCGGCAGAGCCGAATATGACTTCGAGCCGGAGAAAACCCATACAATGGGTGTCCGAACCAGGTATTACCCCTTGAAAGGAGGTTTTGCTGCGGTGGAT
Source organism: Triticum aestivum (assembly GCF_018294505.1). Taxonomy (NCBI): domain Eukaryota; kingdom Viridiplantae; phylum Streptophyta; class Magnoliopsida; order Poales; family Poaceae; genus Triticum; species Triticum aestivum. The sequence goes on from NC_057803.1 coordinate 168,635,244, forward strand.
TCTTGCTGGGTTTATCCCCATGTGTTGGATTGTATCCTGATATATCAGGTTTAGTCCACTACCGCCGTCCATAAGGACATTTGGAAACTGGAGTCCGCCAATTATTGGGTCGAGCATCAAGGTAGTCCAGCCTACATTCTTGATATTTCTAGAATAATCTAGCTGATCGAAGATGATCGGTTTTGACAACCAGTGGCAGGACCCTTTGGGGATGGGCCGTGTGCTGCGTACCTTTACGGGCGCCGCACGTTTTGTTATGTGAAGTGAGTTCACCGTTTTTACTTCTTGTGGGAAGTTCTTCTGTTTCTTGGTGCTTTGCTTTTGGGGTTCGTCCTCGTCTCCGCTTGGTGTGTCGAGCCCCTTGTGTTCGGCATTGAGTCTGCCGGATTGTTTGAAAACCCAATAGTCTCTGTGGGTATGGTTAGCAGGCTTCCCGGGAGTACTATGTATCTGACATATCCTATCCAGGATTTTATTTAGGTTGGATGGATCGTCCCTCTTATCCTGTGGGGGCGATTTTGCCTGATTTTGTCGTGAGCCTTTGAATGCAGCATTGACTGCCGTGCTCTTCGGACTTTTGTCCTTAGTCTAGCGACGGTCCTTGTTGCGTCGCGGTTTTCCGTTTCCATCCCTTATTTCGGATGTACTTGGGTCGCTGGGGCTGCACCTTGCCAACCAGCTGTCCTCCCCTGCACAAAAGCGGGTCATGAGGCTTGTTAGTGCGGCCATTGTTCTTGGCTTTTCTTGGCCGAGGTGTCTGGCGAGCCATTCGTCTCGGACGTTATGCCTGAAAGCTGCTAAGGCTTCGGCGTCCGGACAGTCGACTATCTGATTCTTTTTAGTGAGGAATCTATTCCAGAACTGCCGAGCTGATTCTCCGGGTTGCTGAGTTATGTGACTAAGATCGTCTGCATCCGGAGGGCGGACATAGGTCCCTTGAAAGTTTGCTCGGAAAGCATCCTCGAGCTCTTCCCAGCTTCCAATTGTGTTTTCGGGAAGGCTTTTAAGCCAATGCCGGGCTGGCCCTTTAAGCTTAAGGGGTAAATATTTTATGGCGTGGAGATCATCTCCTCTAGCCATGTGTATGTGGAGGATATAATCCTCGATCCAGACTCCAGGGTCTGTTGTTCCATCATATGCCTCTATGTTTACGGGTTTGAATCCCTCTGGAAATTCATAGTCCAGGACCTCATCGGTGAAACATAGGGGGTGTGCGGCGCCCCTGTATTTGGGTGTGCCGGATTCTGATGATGGCTTCATAGCGTTGCTTACGAGAGCTTGCTTTCTTGGCCCATAAATGGACCTGACTGGGCCATGATGCGAATCCTTAAGTGGGTCGCATGCCGATTTAGGTGCGGCGCCGCTTGCCACTTTATGGGGTCGTCTATCCGACCGTGTGGCTTTCTCATTTTTTGAATGCGAGGGCTCTAGGGCCTCTTCGTCGAATTCAGGCAGTAGCTTTCTTTTTGGATAGCTTTTAGTGCGGCGACTGTTGCCGTATTTATCTGTGGTATTGATTACTTTGCTCCATCTAATCCGGAGTGCATCTTCCGCTGTTTTTAGCTTCCGCTTCTGCTCTTTTAGGCTGCGTGCAGTTGCAACAAGCCTCTCGTGGAGATTCTTCTGCTCCATAGGTTTATCCGGCGTGAGGTCGTCCGGAATGCCGTTTTCGCCGGAGGAGGGATGTTCGGTTTCTCTATCCGTGTTGCCCTGTTCAGACGGTTGCTCTAAGGCATGCTCGTCGTCTACCGGCTCGTCCTGCTCTATGGCTGGGTTTTTGTCGAGGTGGGGCTTGGGTCGGCGTTTACGCCGACGCTTTGATTGCTTTTCGGGGAGTCGTTCTCCCGTCCCATCCCCTTTTTCCTCGTTGTCGCTTCCTTTAGGGGTGTCCACCATGTACACATCGTGAGATGAGGTGGCTGTCCAATGCCCTATGGGCGTTGGTTCGTCGGTATCTCCTGCATCGTCATCTATGCTGTCGATGTCTCCGGAGTCGAAGTTGAGCACGTTGTTTAAATTGTCGACAGTGGCTACCAAGTGGGTGGTGGGTGGGCTTTGAATTTCTTCATCGTCCGTATCCCATCCTCGCTGACCGTAGTTCGGCCAGGGCTCTCCTGATAAAGAGAGAGACTTGAGAGAGTTTAGGATATCGCCAAAAGGCGAGTGCTGAAAGATGTCTACGGTGGTGAACTCCATTATCGGCGCCCAATCGGATTCGATCGGCAGGGGCGCGGGGGGTTCGGAGTTCAGAAAGGAGTCCGGATCCTCGGAGTCACGGATCATGCAGAGTGCGGGGCTAGCGTTCGGCTCGATCGCCTTTGAGATCGAAGCCCCCGAGGTGACGTCCAACCGCTCATCCTCGATTGGCGCAATAGGCTCCGAGTTAGGGGTTGGAACCGATGCGTGTGCGGCCTCCAGGACACCGTCCGGAGGCAGAGCTAGATCATGCCCCTCGAGATAGTGCGGCGCGCTTGGCCGTGGCTCGAACCCGTTAAAGATCAAGTCTCCGCGGATGTCAGCCGTGTAGTTTAAGCTTCCAAACCTGACTTGATGGCCAGGGGCGTAGCTTTTGATCTGCTGTAGGTGGCCGAGCGAATTGGCCCGCAGAGTGAAGCCGCCGAAGACGAAGATCTGTCCGGGGAGAAAAGTCTCACCCTGGACCGTATCGTTGTTGATGATCAAATGAGCCATCGGGCCTAAAGGCGACGACACAGAGGAACTCTCAATGAAAGCACCGATGTCGGTGTCAAAACCGGTGGATCTCGGGTAGGGGGTCCCGAACTGTGCGTCTAGGCCAGATGGTAACAGGAGGCAGGGACCACGATGTTTTACCCAGGTTCGGGCCCTCTTGATGGAGGTAAAACCCTATGTCCTGCTTGATTAATATTGATGATATGGGTAGTACAAGAGTAGATCTACCACGAGATCAAGGAGGCTAAACCCTAGAAGCTAGCCTATGGTATGATTGTTGTATATGGAGTTGATTGCCTACGGACTACAACCCTCTGGTTTATATAGACACCGGATAGGGTTAGGGTTACATAGAGTCGGTTACAATGGTAGGAGACTTGAATATCCGCATCGCCAAGCTTGCCTTCCACACCAAGGAAAGTCCCATCCGGACATGGGACGAAGTCTTCAATCTTGTATCTTCATAGTCCAGGAGTCCGGCTGAAGGTATAGTCCGGCTACCCGAACACCCCCTAATCCAGGACTCCCTCAAGTGACATCTCACGAGCAACAATTCTTCCAATGACTTCCGTTGGCTTGAGATCTTTGTAATTGGGCATCATTTGGATCAATGTGCATATAGTATCATATTTTCCATCCAAAGCTCCTAGGATCTTCTTGATGATGAATATGTCGGTCATTTCTTCACTTCCTAAGCCGATGATCTCATTTGTGATAAGAGCAAGCCTAGAGTACATTTCAGCGACACCTTCACCATCCTTCATTTTGAACTTGTCAAGCTGACTTTGAAGCACATCCAACATGGATTCCTTGACGAAGTCGGTACCTTCGTGCATATCAATCAAAGTATCCCAAATTTCCTTTGCATTCTCAAGATAGCTGATTTTGTTGAATTCTTCGGGGCATAATCCGTTGAAGAGGATATCACAAGCATGAGCATTGTATTGCAGCATCTTCAACTCTTCCGCGGTAGCTTCACGGTTCGGTTCTCTCCCATCAAAGAATTCACCTTGCAAGCCAATACACACAATAGCCCATACGTCAGGGTTATGTCCAAGAATATGCATTTTCATCTTATGCTTCCAACTAGCAAAATTAGTACCATCAAAGTAAGGACCTCTACGGTGGTAATTTCCCTCGCTAGACGCCATACTCTCCTAGGTTGTGAAACCAAGGCTATGACTACCAAAAGCTACGGAAATCAAAGCAAATGGAAACCTGGCTCTGATACCACTTGTAGGATCAAAAGTATGTCTAGAGGGGGATGATTAGACTACTTGACCAAATAAAAACATATCCTTTTCCCAATTTTAGATCTTTGTAGATTTTAGCAACTTTGGACAAGACAAGCAATCTTGACACAATTCAAGCAAGCATGCAAAGAGTATATGAGCAGCGGAAAGTAAATCATGCAACTTGCAAGCATGTAAAGGGAAGGGTTTGTAGGATTCAAATGCAATGGGAGACACGGATGTTTTTGTCGTGGTTCCGATAGGTGGTGCTATCATACATCCGCGTTGATGGAGACTTCAACCCGCGAAGGGTAACAGATGCGCGAGTCCACGGAGGGCTCCACCCATGAAGGGTGCATGAAGAAGCAACCTTGTCTATCCCACCATGGCCGTCGCCCACGAAGGACTTGCCTCACTAGCGGTAGATCTTCACGAAGTAGGCGATCTCCTTTCCCTTACAAACTCCTTGGTTCAACTCCACAATCTTGTCGGAGGTTCCCAAGTGACACCTAGCCAATCTAGGAGACACCACTCTCCAAGAAGTAACAAATGGTGTGTTGATGATGAACTCCTTGCTCTTGTGCTTCAAATGATAGTCTCCCCAACACTCAACTCTCTCTCTCTCTCATAGGATATGGATTTGGTGGAAAGAAGATCTGAGTGGTAAGCAACTTGGGGAAGGCTAGAGATAAAAATTCATATGGTAAGAATGGAATATCTTGGCCTCAAACACAAGTGTAGGTGGTTCTATCTTAGAAAAAGTAAGTTGGAAGTGTAGGTTTGTTCTGATGGCTCTCTCCACAAATGAAGAGGTGGTGGAGGGGTATATATAGCCTCCACACAAAATCTAACCGTTACACACAACTTGCCAATCTCGGTGGGACCGAATTGATAAACTCGGTCGAACCGATTCAGCAAAGCTAGTGACCGTTAGGAGTTTCGGGTGGGACCGACATGCAACTCGGTAGGAACAATATGGTTAGGGTTAGGGCATAATGTAATCTCGGTGAGACTGACTACACAAACTCGGTGAGACCGATTTTGGTAATAAGCTAACAGAGAGTTGGTCAGGTAAACTCGGTGGGACTGATTCGCCCATTTCAGTGAGACCGAAATGTTATGAAAGGGAAACAAAGAGTTTACATTGCAATCTCGGTGGGACCGATCGCCCATCTCGGTGGGACCGAAATGTTACGAAGGGAAATAGAGAGATTACAATCCCATCTCAGTGAGACCGAGATCCCTATCCGTGAGACCGATTTGCCTAGGGTTTGTGGCAGTGGCTATGACATCTGAACTCGGTGGCGCCGGATAGAAAGAATCGGTGGGGCCGAGTTTGACTTTTGGTTTAGGTCATATTTGGATGTGAGAAAGTAGTTGAGGGATTTGGAGCATATTACTAAGCACATTGAGCAAGAGCCTCATTTAGCAACACCTCATCCCTCCTTGATAGTATTGGCTTTTCCTATAGACTCAATGTGATCTTGGATCACTAAAATAGAAAATGTAGAGTCTTGAGCTTTGAGCTTGAGACAATCCTTTTGTCCTTAGCATTTTAAGGGGTCCACTTTTCTCATCCATGCCATGCCAATCATTGAGCTTTCCTGAGATATTAATCTTGAAATAGCATTAGCTCAATGAGCTATATGTTGTTAGGAATTACCAAAACCACCTATGTATAATTGCACTTTCAATCTCCCCCTTTTTGGTAATTGATGACAACATATAGATCAAAGCTTCGACAAATGATAATAAGAGTGATAAACATTGTCGCTTTGGGAAGTACGTGAAAAGCAAGAGCTCTCCCTAAATTTGTGCATAGTTTAAGATTTGCTTTGGACTGCAAATGCACAATGAGTTAGGAACATGGGTTACTCTTCCACGTCACATACATCTTGGTGGAGTGCTCAAAATGATAATAATTAAATACATGCACTCATCACCAAGCAAAGTGAATGATCATATGGGGATATAAAAAGATAATGTCATCCAACAAGCATTAAGGTAGCTTATGATCAAACACATGATCATCCAAGTATCACACAAAAGCATAAAGTATCTCAAACAAGCAAATAACAAAGTTCAACCACCAAACAATAAGAGAGAATAAAAAGCAACACTCTCTCTCGAAGCCTATGATATATACATTTTCTCCCCCTTTGGTAACAAGTTACCAAAAAGTTCATAAAAAATGCATAGTGCTAGATCGACTCTCAGGCTTGGTCTTCAGGTGGTGGTGTAGATAAAACTCCAAGGACGAAGGCATCAGTTGATGTAGATGGAGCTGGTGGCACTGAAGCTGTAGCTGGTGCAGATGAAGTTGCTCTGGTGTCTGTAACAGGCACTGCAGCAGATCTCTGTCCTCTGGGCACTCTAGCAAAAGCATCAGTGGTAGACTTGCCCTTCTTCTCCTGCACTTCGTCCTGAAGTTGCTCAACAACTGACTGGATCTCGGTGACCTGCACATCTAAATCATAGAACTTCTGCTCCATGATCCTCTCCAAGCCCTCCTGGTTTTGAGTCAAGGTGGCCAATCCCTTCTCAATCCTCAGAGTGGAGGCAATCAAGTAGCCAAGCTGATCTTGCTTGCTCTTCAGAAGATACTGAGATGCCTCATCAATGGTTGGCATCTTTGCAGCCTTTTCAGTCCTTGCCTTCTCTCTCTTTGCTTGTGCTTGCACAGAAGATGGTTCATTCTCATCCATCACCACGGTGTTATCCTCAAAGTCTGGGTAGATGGGCATGTGTTCCTTGTCCAAGAGATATGTGCCAGTGCCCATCTTGGAGTTGATTAGCTCCTAGATCTGTGGGACATACCCACAACTTCTGTTCTGATCCGCAGTTGTTCTCTTTATGGTTTCCACAATTAGGCTCATGACTTTGAACTTTTGAGGCACATCAAATATGTGAAGCAGGTTAATTGCATGGCCTCTGATCATCTTGTGATCACCTGACTTTGGCAAGAGAGTGTGCCTGAGGATCCAGTTGATTGTTGGCAAACCTGACAGAAGGTAGTGTACTGATCCAAACTTGTGTGTCTCAAGAGCAGCATCTCGGATCTCTTTGTACATATGTGCCATGGTGTTGTGATCCTTCTTCCTCTTGGCATATACATCCAAGTCATCTTCATTCTCCTCAGGAGCATTGATCAATTTTGCCCATTCTTCAACCGTTGACTGGTACCTAATACCTTCAGACATCCAGACAATCCTTCCATCTGGGTAGAAATGAGCTGTGGAGTAGAATTGCATAATAAGCTCATCATTCCACTTTGTGAGCTTCTAAGCCACAAACTCATCGACTCCACATGCCTTGAAGCTGTCATATACACCAGGGAAGTGATCTTCATTTTCCTCAATGAATTTCCAATCAACCCATCTCATGTCACACACTATGGGCTTCTTGTCAACTAAGATAGTCTCATAGAAGTCCTGCTGTTCCTTGGTATGGAACCTCTAGTCCAAACAGTCCTTCTCCTGGTGGCATACAGATTAGACTCTGTCCATAGCCTTAATCCTGAATCCTTTCTGATTTTCATATTCTCTGCAACTGGGTGTGCATCATTGTGATCTGGAATTTTGGGCTTCAACTTCCTCAAAACAACAGAATCATCTTCTTCTTCAGCAGCTTGAGGCACTGGGGCCTTGTTCTTCTCCTCAGCAGGGATGTTCCTGGTGCTCCTCTTGGGTTTTGGCTTCGGAGCTGGAGCAGCAGTCTTAGGAGCAGTTTTGGGCTTAGATGAAGCAGCCCCTTCCCTTATAGCATCTCCCATAAGCCTTTGAGCTTTGGGTGCTGGTGCTGCATCCTCTTCCTATTCTTCACAATCTCTCATTATTGAATATCTGCCTGGTATATGTAGATGATACTCCCCGGCAACAGCGCCAGAAATTCCTTTTGATGTGGCTTGAAGCTATGCCAGTATTTCCCCAAAGAGGAAGGGATGATGCAATACAATGGCGATAGGTATTTCCCTCAGTTACGAGACCAAGGTTATCGAACCAGTAGGAGAACCAAGCAACACAACATAAACAACACCTGCACGCAAATAACAAATACTCGCAACCCGATGTGTAAAAGGGGGTGTCAATCCCTTTCGGGTAGCGGCGCCCAAAGATAGGCAAATAGACGTGAATAGAATTGTAGTGGATTGATAGATCGAACGCCAAATAAAATAAATAAGAATAAATTGCAGCAAGGTATTTTTGTATTTTTGGTTTAATAGATCTGAAAATAAAAGCAAAGGAAATGTAGATCGCAAAGGCAAATAATATGAGAATGAGACCCTAGGGCCGTAGGTTTCACTAGTGGCTTCTCTCGAGAAAAATAGCAAACGGTGGGTAAACAAATTACTATTGGACAATTGATAGAATTTCAAATAATCATGACGATATCCAGGCAATGATCATTATATAGGCATCCCGTCCAAGATTAGTAGACCAACTCCTGCCTGCATCTACTACTATTACTCCACACATTGACCGCTATCCAGCATGCATCTAGTGTATTAAGTTCATGGAGGAACGGAGTAATGCAATAAGGACGATGACATGATGTAGACAAGATCTATCTATGTAGAGATAGACCCCAACGTTTTATCCTTAGTAGCAACGATACATATGTGTCGGTCGCCTTCTATCACTGGGATCAAGCACCGTAAGATCGAACCCACTACAAAGCACCTCTTCCCATTGCAAGATAAATAGATCAAGCTGGCCAAACAAAACCCAAATATCGGAGAAGAAATACGAGGCTATAAGCAATCATGCATATAAGAGATCAAAGAAACTCAAATAACTTTCATGGATATAAAAAGATAGATCTGATGATAAACTCAAAGTTCATCCGTTCCCAACAAACACACCGCAAAAAGAGTTACATCATATGGATCTCCAAGATACCATTGTATTGAAAATCAAACGAGAGAGAGGAAGCCATCTAGCTAATACGTCTCCAATGTATCTATAATTTTTGATTGTTCCATGCTATTATATTATCTATTTTCAATGTTTAATGACTTTAATATGCTCTTTTATATTATTTTTGGGACTAACCTATTAACCAGAGGCCCAGTGCCAGTTTCTGTTTTTTGCATATTTCAGTGTTTCGCAGAAAAGGAATACCAAATGGAATCCAAACGGAATGAAACCTTTGCGATGATGTTTCTTGGACCGAAAGCAAACCAAGAGACTTCGAGTGGAAGTATGGAACTCCGTGAGGCGGCCATGAGGCAGGAGGGCGCGCCCAGGGGGTAGGCGCGCCCCCACCCTCGTGGGCCCCACAGAGCTCCACTAATGTACTTCTTTTACATATGTATACCCTTATACCCTAGAAACACCAAGGGGAGCCACGAAACCACTTTTCCACCGCCGCAACCTTGTGTACCCATGAGATCCCATCTTGGGGCCTTTTCCGACGATCTGCCGGAGGGGGAATCGATCACGGAGGGCTTCTACATCAACACCATAGCCTCTCCGATGAAGCGTGAGTAGTTTATCACAGACCTTCGGGTCCATAGTTATTAGCTAGATGGCTTCTTCTCTCTCTTTAGTCTTCAATACAAAGTTCTCCTCGATGTTCTTGGAGATCTATTCGATGTAATACACTTTTGCGGTGTGTTTGCCAAGATCCAATGAATTGTGGGTTTATGAACTTGATTATCTATGAATATTATTTGGTTCTTCTCTGAGTTTTTATATGCATGATTTGATATCTTTGCAAGTCTCTTTGAATTATCGGTTTAGTTTGGCCTACTAGATTGATCTTTCTTGCAATGGGAGAAGTGCTTAGCTTTGGGTTCCATCTTGCGTTGTCCTTTCCCAGTGACAGTAGGGGCAGCAAGGCACGTATTGTATTCTTGCCATCGAGGATAAAAAGATGGGGTTTATGTCATATTGCTTGAGTTTATCCCTCTACATCATGTCATCTTGCTTAATGCGTTACTCTGTTCTAATGAACTTAATACTCTAGATGCATGCTGGATAGCGGTCGATGTGGGGAGTAATAGTAGTAGATGCAGAATCGTTTTGATCTACTTGACATGGACGTGATGCCTATATTCATGATCATTGCCTTAGATATCTTCATAACTATGCACTTTTCTATCAATTGCTCAGCAATAATTTGTTCACCCACCGTAATACATGCTATCATGAGAGAAGCCACTAGTGAAACCTATGGCCCCCGGGTCTCTTTCTTATTATATTGCATCTCTCTTATTGTCGCATCTCGTTTACTATTTTGCAATCTTTACTTTTCAATCTATACAACAAAATACCAAAAATATTTATCTTATTATCTCTATCAGATCTCACTTTCGCAAGTGACAGTGAAGGGATTGACAACCCCTTTATCGCGTTGGTTGCGAGGTTCTTGATTGTTTGTGCAGGTACTAGGTGACTTGTGTGTTGTCTCCTACTGGATTGACACCTTGGTTCTCAAAAAATGAGGGAAATACTTATGCTAGTTTGCTGCATCACCCTTTCCTCTTCAAGGGAAAACCAACGCCTGCTCAAGAGGTAGCACTAGCTACTAACTATGGACCCGAAGGTCTACAAAGAATTCCTCACACATCATCGGAGAGGAACCAATGGAAGTGGTGAACCCCTCTGTGATGGTGTCTATATTGGATCTGATGGTTCTGGACTCTGCGGCGGCTGGAATTAATTTTCGTCGACTCCCCTGGGGTTTCTGGAATATTGGGGGGGGGGGTATTTATAGAGCAAAGAGACGGTCCGAGGGGCACCCGAGGTGGGCACAACCAACCACTCCAGGCGTGCCCTGGTGGGTTTTGCTCCCCTTGGAGCACCCCAAGGCACTGCCTTGGCCCATTAGGTGTCTTCTAGTCCATAAAAAATCTCCGTAAATTTTCATTGCATTTGGACTCCATTTGGTATTGATTTCCTGCGTTGTAAAAGACACGCAGAAAACAACAACTGGCACTTGGCACTATGTCAATAGGTTAGTAGCAAAAAATGATATAAAATGACTAGAAAATGATTATAAAACATCAAAGATTGATAATATAACAACATGGAACTGATACCTCTCCAATGTATCTATAATTTATGAAGTATTCATGCCGTTATACTATCATTCTTGGGTGTTTTGCAATCATTTTATAGCAACTTTATATCATTTTTTGGGACTAACCTATTGACCCAGTGCCCAGTGCTAGTTGTTGTTTTTTGCGTGTTTTTTACATCGCAGGAAATCAATATCAAATGGGGTCCAAACACCGCGAAACTTTTTGGAGTTTTTTTAGGGACCAGAACACCCAGGATGGGCTAGAGCGGCACCTGGGGGGGTGCCCTGAGGGGTGCACAACCCACCAGGGCACGCCTGGGCGCCCAGGCGCGCCCAGGTGGGTTGTGCCCACCTCGATGGACTCCCGCACCTCCTCTTTACCCTATAAATTAGCAAATATTCCGAAAACCCCGGGGTTAACCTAGATCAGAAGTTCCACCGCCGCAAGGCTCTATAGCCACCGAAAACCAATCTAGACCCTTTCCGACACCCTACCGGAGGGGGGAATCATCTCCGGCGGCCGTCTTCATCATCCCGGCGACCACCACAATGAGGAGGGAGTAGTCCACCCTCGGGGCTGAGGGTTTGTACCAGTAGCGATGTGTTTAATCTCTCTCTCTCTCTCTCGTGTTCTTGAGATGTCACGATCTTGATGTATCGCGTGCTTTGTTAATATAGTCAGATGATATGGTGTTTTCCCCTCTATATTTTGTGATGAATTGAGTTTTTCCCTTTCAGATTTCGTTGTTATCGGATTGAATACTTTTATGGATTTGAGAACACTTGATATATGTCTTGCAATTGAATACTCGTGGCGACAATGGGGTATCGTATTGATTCACTTGATATATGTTTTGGCACTCAACTCGCGGATTCCCGAGCTGACATTGGGGTAATCTATTCATAGGGGTTGATGCACGTTCTTGTCTTTGTTTCTCCGGTAGAAATATTGGGGCACTCTTTGATGTTCTTGGTGTTGGATTGAATATTATGAATCTGAATTTGCTTTGGTGTTATTTTAGTACGAACTCTTGGTTAGATCGAACGGAAAGAATAGTTTCGTGTTATTTTAGTACGAACTCTAGGATAGATTGATCGGAAAGAATAGCTTTGAGGTGATTTTTTACCCTACAAACAATTTCATCTTATGTTCTCCGCTAGATAGGAACTTTGGAGTGATTCTTCGTTTGCATGTTGAGGGACGGTTATATGATCCAATTATATTAGCATTGTTGAGAGGTTGCACTAGTGAAAGTACGGACCCTTGGCCTCATTTTTAAGCATTGCAATACCGTTTTGTGCCCGTTTACTATTTGCTACACTACAAAAAAAATACACTTCCGTGATGATACATGTTTGTCACAGTAGGTCACATTTTCTGTCATGCATGTACATCCATGACAAATGAATGCCAGAATGAAGATAGTCATACATGTGCTGTCGTAGAAGTGTTCCATGACATTACCAAAATTATCACCACGGAAGTGTCCACTTCCATGACGATAAATCGCACGCCATAGAAGTGCTTTCATCAAGGGTGACCGACACGTGGCATCCACCATAACATAACGCCATTAAGCTATCATGTCCAGTTTTGGATCCGATAACCCGTTAACAGCCCGGACCAATGGGGATTTTCCACGTGTAAAATTCTGATTGGCTGACGGAAACACATGTCAGCTCCGCGTTGGCACAGGTGTCACTCATCCAATGGGCGAGATGCGCCTATGATATGTTGACACGTGGACCGGCCCAAAAGTGGCCCATAAATTTTAAATAGTCCAGCCCAACTAAAGGCCCACAAGATTTTGCGGTCCATAATGGGCCAGCCCAGCAAAAGGCCCATGAGATTTTGCGTATCATAATGGGCCGGCCCAGCTAAAGGCCCGCGAGATTTTGCGGGCCATAATGGGCCGGCGCAGCTAAAGGCCCGTGAGATTTTGCGGACCATAATGGGCCGGCCCAGCTAAAGGCCCAACATTCTTAGTTAAGACCCGTACGGCTAGTGTGAAATCGGCCCGTCAACGGCCAGTCCTAAACTTGTCATCATCGCGGCCCATGGTCATTTCTGGTCCGTTAACAGTCCGCTAAGTGTATGGGCCGAATTACGGCCCGATGTATTTCCGGCGTGTTAAAGGTCCTGCTTCATTTGGGCCCATTTACAGGCCATTGAAACTTTCGGCCCATAAACGACCGTGAAGGATTTGGGTCCTATTCGGCCATGTCTAACATTCGGCCTGTTAGAGGCCCATTATAGATTTGGGCCACTTTCGGCCTATTGTGGTTTTCGGCATGTTAATGTCGGACGAAATCCACGGGCCATATGTTGCCGAACGTCACATCGGGCCCATTAACGGCCCATATAAAAATGATGATAATCTAGCCCGACCGAACTTCCGGCCTGTTAAAGGCCCGTGTATTAGGTCGGCGCATTTACGGCCCGTCCGAATTTCGGCATGTGAAAGATCCGCTTTGTAAATGGGCCCAATCTCACTTTCGGTCTTTTAAAGGCCCATGTTTTTTATGGGCTCGAGATATTTACACCTGTAAACGGCCTATTGTTACTGAGGGCCAAAATTATGTTTAGGCCTGTTAAAGGCCCACTATGGGCACAGGCCGACCAGGAAAATATGAAATCTTATGCTGATTTAGGCCCAGATATTTTTAGTGGGCTACATGCAAATTTCGGCCCATAATCATTTTTAGCCCAATTGGAATGGGCCCGATGAATGTTGGCATGTTGGGATCCTATGAAGCTTTCGGCCGAATACGTTACTAAGATAAACCTACACTATACAAAAATAGCGTCGTAATTATTGCAGCCTTTGGCAGCATCATAAATGTTGTATCACAACAAAAGGCTTGTTGGCATAAAGTTTACAGTCCTTGCAGATAAAAGCGCCATCAGATGTATAGAAGCACAGATCATTTGACCTGAGTGCTAATGTTTCAGGCTGTAGAATCTGATGGAGCAGCACAATCTTCACCTTTTTTCCGCCATTGCTCTTGAACAACGAAGCGAATGTCTGATAGTCTGGTTTCAAAACCATTCATATCTTGACAACATTTGTCAACCACTATTCTTGTTTCCAAAACGACGTCCATTAGGGATTGGACTTGTGTCTGGAGCATAGATATATCACTCTGTTTAGCAGGAAGATTTTGTTCAGTAGGCGATTTGGACGAGGTTACCTTGACAACCAACCCAGAATTACGCAGGAAGGTGCTTTTTGCACTGTTAGTGGAGAGATACTGACGCACTGCAGCAAGAGGTGACATTGTGCCTGTGGTAGCCTCGTCACCTTCAGGTGGTTGTGGCTGTTCAATCATTTTTTCCATAGCTTCCTGAAAGTTTGAACTTGTAGATTAGTGTACCAAATGAGTTACTAATGAGACAAAAACAAACAAAGTAGGTTACACGTTTATACATAACTTTTTTTGGTGAACTACTGTAATACATTAGCATATATTGTAGTGCCAACTACATAATAAAACCACTTGCAGAACATATGTCCATGTAGCATGCCTACTGTATTGTCTATTTCCTCACATTCGTTGACATCTAAGGATAAAGAGACATGGTTTAAAGTAGGATGAACATAGTATGACATCATTCATATCATGGGCAAACAAATATAAAACAAACAGGCTATTTTATCATTGTGTGCGCACGTGAACATAACAACTAGAATACAGATCAAGACCAAAAGAATATACTTCATCTCTTTTAAACCATCTAAGGTGAAATGATACGTTAAGACAACTGTGTATAAAAGTGAACAGAGTAACTGACATTGGATGCAAACCAAGTAGTTAAATGAACACATCACAGTACCAATCAGTTCAAAGGCAGGAGGAGTAAGGACTTACAACAGCGGCTTGAACTGGTGTGATCATGCCATTCATCTTGCTGGTGTGGCAATCCTTGAAGATTTTCACTACATTCGGTTCAGGTTCTTTTTGGTCCGCACATGCTTTCCTTTGTATTAGGAACAAGTCAATATAGATACGACAATATGGCACAGAAAAAAGAAGGAAGTAGCAGCTATTTACAAGAGCCTTGCAGTGTGCAATATAGCTACGAGATCCTGTTGTCTGTTGGAATTTCACTTTAGAACGGTTGATCTTGTTCTTCAAACAGTTAGCCTAGAAGAAGACACACTTGTAAGGCACATACATAAATACAAGTTCAATATGTGGTCTGATCAAATACATATAGCCTACCTGATACTTCGGATCAGACCAGTGTTTAACGAGGGCTTTCCAGCCTTCATCTGTAATATATTCCACTAGAGATGTTTGGGCGATTTCATTGTTAGCCTTGCCTTCAAAGTGAGATTTTGTAAGGTGGTACCGATACTGTCGCAGAGCAGACTGAAAAACCTGAGTGCATGCTTGTTTAGTTGCATCATCTTTCGGATCCAACTTGAACCTCATCTGTTGAAAAAAGAATGTGAGTCTTATTAGGAGGAAGCTAGAAAGTATGGGACAGAGCAAGACAATATTACTAATTGCGATGAATAAGATTACTTACGGATAAATGGTCAAGGAAGGTGTTAAACTGGGTATTGTCTTTCTCATTCCTGTACTGGATCCACGTTGGGAGGATACGTGCATGACACCTAACGGCAACGGCTGCCTCTGATACTAACTTGGCTGACTCTGTAGCATCACGTGGCCTTTTTAAACCTGCCTCAAAATGGATCTCCATTCTTCCTCCTTTAGATTTTGTTAATCTATCAAGCATTATCCCTGATGTCTGTTTCCGCTTGTGTCGTGGTGCTAGTTCTGATGGGGAACGTTGCAGAAAACAAAAATTTTCCTACGGTTTCACCAAGATCCATCTATGAGTTCATCTAGCAACGAGTGATCGGATTGCATCTACATACCTTTGTAGATCACGCGCGGAAGCATTCAAAGAACAGGGATGAGGAAGTCGTACTCGACATGATCCAAATCACCAGAGATCCTAGCACCGAACGGACGGCACCTCCATGTTCAACACACGTACGGTCAGCGTGACGTCTCCTCCTTCTTGATCCAGCAAGGGGGAAGGAGAGATTGATGAAGATCCAGCAGCACGACGGTGTGGTGGTGGATGCAGGGCGTCACCGCAGCAGGGCTTCGTCGTTATACTACGAGAGGGAGAGGTGTAGCAGGGGAGAGGGAGGCGCCAAGACTCAAGGGTGCGACTGCCCCTCCCTCCCCCCTTTATATAGGCCCCCTAGGGGGGGCGCCGGCCCTATGAGATGGGATCTCCTAGGGGGGGCGGCGGCCAAGGGGTGGAGTGCCCCCCAAGCCAGGTGGGGTGCCCCCCACCCTAGGGTTCCCAACCCTAGGCGCATGGGGTGGGCCAAGGGGGGCGCACCATCCCACTATGGGCTGGTTCCCCTCCCCACTTTGTCCCATGGGGCCCTCCGGGATGAGTGGCCCCACCCGGTGGACCCCCGGGACCCTTCCGGTGGTCCCGGTACAATACCGGTGACCCCCAAAACTCTCCCGATGGCCGAAACTGCACTTCCTATATATAATTCTTCACCTCCGGACCATTCTGGAACTCCTCGTGACGTCTAGGATCTCATCCGGGACTCCGAACAACTTTCGGGTTACTGCATATTCATATCTCTACAACCCTAGCATCACCGAACCTTAAGTGTGTAGACCCTACGGGTTCGGGAGACATGTAGACATGACCGAGACGGCTCTCCGGTCAATAACCAACAGCGGGATCTGGATACCCATGTTGGCTCCCACATGCTCCTCGATGATCTCGTTGGATGAACCACGATGTCGAGGATTCAAGCAATCCCGTATACAATTCCCTTTGTCAATCGGTACGTTACTTGCCCGAGATTCGATCGTCGGTATCCCAATACCTCGTTCAATCTCGTTACCGGCAAGTCACTTTACTCGTACCATAATGCATGATCCCGTGACCAGACACTTGGTCACTTTGAGCTCATTATGATGATGCATTACCGAGTGGGCCCAGAGATACCTCTCCGTCATACGGAGTGACAAATCCCAGTCTTGATCCGTGTCAACCCAACAGACACTTTCGGAGATACCCGTAGTATACCTTTATAGTCACCCAGTTACGTTGTGACGTTTGGTACACCCAGAGCACTCCTACGATATCCGGGAGTTACACGATCTCATGGTCTAAGGAAAAGATACTTGACATTGGAAAAACTCTAGCAAACGAACTATACGATCTTGTGCTATGTTTAGGATTGGGTCTTGTCCATCACATCATTCTCCTAATGATGTGATCCCATTATCAATGACATCCCCATGTCCATAGCTAGGAAACCATGACTATCTGTTGATCAATGAGCTAGTCAACTAGAGGCTCACTAGGGACACATTGTGGTCTATGTATTCACACATGTATTACGATTTCCGGATAATACAATTAAAGCATGAATAATAGACAATTATCATGAACAAGGAAATATAATAATCATTTTATTATTGCCTCTAGGGCATATTTCCAACAGTCTCCCACTTGCACTAGAGTCAATCATCTAGTTACATTGTGATGAATCGAACACCCATGGAATTCTGGTGTTGATCATGTTTTGCTCTAGGGAGAGGTTTAGTCAACGGATCTGCTACATTCAGGTCCGTATGTACTTTACAAATCTCTATGTCTCCATTTTGAACACTTTCACGAATGGAGTTGAAGCGACGCTTGATATGCCTGGTCTTCTTGTGAAACCTGGGCTCCTTCGCAAGGGCAATAGCTCCAGTGTTGTCACAGAAGAGAGTCATCAGGCCCGACGCATTGAGTATGACTCCTAGGTCGGTAATGAACTCCTTCACCCAGACTGCTTCGTGTGCTGCCTCCGAGGCTGCCATGTACTCCGCTTCACATGTAGATCCCGCCACAACGCTTTGCTTGCAACTGCACCAGCTTACTGCCCCACCATTCAAAATATACACGTATCCGGTTTGTGACTTAGAGTCATCCAGATCTGTGTCGAAGCTAGCGTCGACGTAACCCTTTACGACGAGCTCTTCGTCACCTCCATAAACGAGAAACATTTCCTTAGTCCTTTTCAGGTACTTCAGGATATTCTTGACTACTGTCCAGTGTTCCTTGACGGGATTACTTTGGTACCTACCTACCAAACTTACGGCAAGTTTTACATCAGGTCTGGTACACAGCATGGCATACATAATAGAACCTATGGCTGAGGCATAGGGGATGACACTCATCTCTTCTATATCTTCTGCCGTGGTCGGACATTGAGCTGAGCTCAATTTCACACCTTGCAACACAGGCAAGAACCCCTTCTTAGACTGATCCATATTGAACTTCTTCAATATCTTATCAAGGTATGTGCTTTGTGAAAGACCTATGAGGCGTCTTGATCTATCTCTATAGATCTTGATGCCTAATATATAAGCAGCTTCTCCAAGGTCCTTCATTGAAAAACTCTTATTCAAGTAGGCCTTAATGCTGTCCAAAAGCTCTATATCATTTCCCATCAAAAGTATGTCATCTACATATAATATGAGAAATGCCACAGAGCTCCCACTCACTTTCTGGTAAACGCAGGCTTCTCCATAAGTCTGCATAAACCCAAACGCTTTGATCATCTCATCAAAGCAAATGTTCCAACTCCGAGATGCTTGCACCAGCCCATAAATCGAGCGTTGGAGCTAGCACACCTTGTCAGCATTCTTAGGATCGACAAAACCTTCCGGCTGCATCATATACAGTTCTTCCTTAAGATAACCATTAAGGAATGCCGTTTTGACGTCCATTTGCCATATCTCATAATCATAGTATGCGGCAATTGCTAACATGATTCGGACGGACTTCAGCTTTGCCAAGGGGGAGAATGTCTCATCGTAGTCAACCCCTTGAACTTGTCGATAACCCTTAGCGACAAGCCTAGCTTTATAGATGGTCACATTACCATCCGCGTCTGTCTTCTTCTTAAAGATCCATTTATTTTCTATGGCTCGCCGATCATCGGGCAAGTCAGTCAAAGTCCATACTTCGTTTTCATACATGGATCCTATCTCGGATTTCATGGCTTCTAGCCATTTGTCGGAATCCGGGCCCGCCATCGCTTCTTCATAGTTCGAAGGTTCACCGTTGTCTAACAACATGATTTCTAAGACAGGGTTGCCGTACCACTCTAGTGCGGAACGTGTCCTTGTGGACCTTCAAAGTTCAGTAGGAGCTTGATCAGAAGTATCTTGATCATCATCATTAACTTCCTCTCTAATTGGTGCAGGCACCACAGGAACATTTTCCTGAGTTTCGCCACTTTCCGGTTCAAGAGGTAATACTTCATCAAGTTCTACTTTCCTCCCACTTACTTCTTTCGAGAGAAAATCCTTCTCTAGAAGGATCCATTCTTGGCAACAAAGATCTTGCCTTCGGATCTGAGGTAGAAGGTATACCCAATAGTTTCTTTAGGGTATCCTGTGAAGACGCATTTTTCCGACTTGGGTTCGAGCTTTTCAGGTTGAAGTTTCTTGACATAAGCATCGCATCCCCAAACTTTTAGAAATGGCAACTTAGGCTTCTTCCCAAACCATAATTCATACGGTGTCGTCTCAACGGATTTCGATGGAGCCCTATTTAAAGTGAATGCGTCAGTCTCTAAAGCATAGCCCCGAAATGACAGCGGTAAATCGGTAAGAGACATCATGAATCGCACCATATCCAATAGAGTGCGATTACGATGTTCGGACTCACCATTAAGCTGAGGTGTTCCAGGCGGCGTGAGTTGTGAAACTATTCCACATTTTCTGAAGTGTGTGCGAAATTCGTGACTCAAGTATTCTCCTCCACGATCTGATCGCAAAAACTTGATTTTTCTGTCACGTTGATTCTCAACCTCACTCTGAAATTCCTTGAACTTTTCAAAGGTTTCAAACTTGTGTTTCATTAAGTAGACATACCCATATCTACTCAAGTCATCAGTGAGGGTGAGAACATAACGATAGCCACCACGAGCCTCAACACTCATTGGACCGCACACATCAGTATGTATGATTTCCAATAGGTTGGTTGCTCGCTCCATTGTTCCTGAGAACGGAGTCTTGGTCATCTTACCCATGAGGCATGGTTCGCACGTGTCAAATGATTCGTAATCAAGAGACTCTAAAAGTCCATCTGCATGGAGTTTCTTCATGCGTTTGACACCTATGTGACCAAGGCGGCAGTGCCACAAGTATGTGGGACTATCATTATCAACCTTACATCTTTTGGTATTCACACTATGAATATGTGTAGCATTACGCTTGAGATTCATTAAGAATAAACCATTCACCATAGGAGCATGACCATAAAACATATCTCTCATATAAATAGAACAACCATTATTCTCGGATTTAAATGAGTAGCCATCTCGAATTAAACGAGATCCTGACACAATGTTCATGCTTAAAGCTGGTACTAAATAACAATTATTGAAGTTTAAAACTAATCCCGTGGGTAAATGTAGAGGTAGTGTGACGACGGCGATCACATCGACCTTGGAACCATTCCTGACGCGCATCGTCACCTCGTTCTTCGCCAGTCTCCGTTTATTCCGCAGCTCCTGCTTTGAGTTACAAATGTGGGCAACTGCACCGGTATCAAATACCCAGGAGCTACTACGAGTACTGGTAAGGTACACATCAATTACATGTATATCACATATACCTTTCATTTTGCCGGCCTTCTTGTCCGTTAAGTATTTGGGGCAGTTCCGCTTCCAGTGACCACTTCCCTGGCAATAAAAACACTCAGTCTCGGGTTTGGGTCCATTCTTTGGCTTCTTCCCGGCAGCTTGCTTACCGGGCGCGGCAACTCCCTTGCCTTCCTTCTTGAAGTTCTTCTTACCCTTGCCTTTCTTGAACTTAGTGGTTTTATTCACCATCAACACTTGATGTTCCTTTTTGACTTCTACCTCTGCTGATTTCAGCAGTGCGAATACTTCAGGAATGGTCTTTTCCATCCCCTGCATATTGAAGTTCATCACAAAGCTCTTGTAGCTCGGTGGAAGCGACTGAAGGATTCTGTCAATGACCGCGTCATCCGGGAGATTAACTCCCAGCTGAGTTAAGCGGTTATGTAATCCAGACATAGTGAGTATGTGCTCACTGACAGAACTATTTTCCTTCATCTTATAGATGAAGAACTTGTCGGAGACTTCATATCTCTCGAACTGGGCATGAGCTTGGAAAACCATTTTCAGCTCTTCGAACATCTCATATGCTCCATGTCGCTCAAAACGCTTTTGGAGCCCCGGTTCTAAGTTGTAAAGCATGCCGCACTGAACGAGGGAGTAATCATCAGCACGTGTCTTTCAAGCATTCATAACGTCTTGGTTCTGTGGGACGGGTGCGTCACCTAGCGGTGCTTGTAGGACATATTCTTTCTTGGCAGCTATGAGGATGATCCTCAGGTTCCGGACCCAGTCCGTATAATTGCTGCCATCGTCTTTCAGCTTGGTTTTCTCTAGGAACGCGTTGAATTTGAGGACAACGTTGGCCATTTGATCTACAAGACATATTGTAAAGATTTTAGACTAAGTTCATGATAATTAAGTTCATCTAATCAAATTATATAATGAACTCCCACTCAGATAGACATCCCTCCAGTCATCAAAGTAAAACATGATCCGAGTTAACTAGGCCGTGTCTGATCATCACGTG
Source organism: Triticum aestivum (assembly GCF_018294505.1). Lineage (NCBI taxonomy): Eukaryota > Viridiplantae > Streptophyta > Magnoliopsida > Poales > Poaceae > Triticum > Triticum aestivum. Next base: position 168,656,855 of record NC_057803.1, read on the forward strand.
AGACGGACTAGTCAACGTCGGTGAACATCTTCATGTTGATCATATCTTCTATATGACTCATGCTCGACCTTTAGGTCTACTGTGTTCCGAGGCCATGTCTGTACATGCTAGGCTCGTCAAGTCAACCTAAGTGTTTGCATGTGTAAATCTGTCTTACACTCGTTGTATGTGAACGTTGGAATCTATCACACCCGATCATTACGTGGTGCTTCGAAACAACGAACTGTCGCAACGGTGCACAGTTAGGGGGAACACTTTCTTGAAATTATTATGAGGGATCATCTTATTTACTACCGTCGTTCTAAGTAAACAAGATGCAAAAACATGATAAACATCACATGCAATCAAATAATAATAGTGACATGATATGGCCAATATCACACAGCTCCTTTGATCTCCATCTTGGGGCTCCATGATCATCTTGTCACCGGCATGACACCATGATCTCCATCATCGTGTCTCCATGAAGTTGCTCGCCAACTATTACTGCTACTACTATGGCTAACACGTTTAGCAATAAAGTAAAGTAATTTACATGGCGTTTCCCAATGACACGCAGGTCATACAAAAAATAAAGACAACTCCTATGGCTCCTGCCGGTTGTCATACTCATCGACATGCAAGTCGTGATTCCTATTACAAGAACATGATCTCATACATCACATATATATCATTCATCATTCATCACAACTTTGGCCATATCACATCACAAAGCACTTGCTGCAAAAACAAGTTAGACGTCCTCTAATTGTTGTTGCAAGTTTTACGTGGCTGCAATAGGGTTCTAGCAAGAACATTTTCTTACCTACGTAAAAGCCACAACGTGATTTGTCAACTTCTATTTACCCTTCATAAGGACCCTTTTCATCGAATCCACTCCAACAAAAGTGGGAGAGACAGACACCCGCTAGCCACCTTATGCAACTAGTGCATGTCAGTCGGTGGAACCAGTCTCACGTAAGCGTACGTGTAAGGTCGGTCCAGGCTGCTTCATCCCACAATACCGCTGAAGCAAAATAAGACTAGTAGCGGCAAGAAAGTTGACAACATCTACGCCCACAACAAATTATGTTCTACTCATGCAAAGAGAACTACGCATAAACCTGGCTCTGATACCACTGATGGGGAACGTTGCAGAAAACAAAAATTTTCCTACAGTTTCACCAAGATCCATCTATGAGTTCATCTAGCAATGAGTGATCGGATTGCATCTACATACCTTTGTAGATCACGCGCGGAAGCGTTCAAAGAATGGGGATGAGGAAGTCGTACTCGACGTGATCCAAATCACCGGAGATCCTAGCGCCGAACGGACGACACCTCCGTGTTCAACACACATACGGTCAGTGTGACGTCTCCTCCTTCTTGATCCAGCTAGGGGTAAGGAGAGGTTTATGAAGATCCAGCAGCACGACTGTGTGGTGGTGGATGCAGGGTGTCATCGCAGCAGGGCTTCACCGTTATACTGCGAGAGGGAGAGGTGTAGCAGGGGAGAGGGAGGCGCCAAGACTCAAGGGTGCAGCTGCCCCCTCCCTCCTCCCCTTTATATAGCCCCCTAAGGGGGGCGCCGGCCCTATGAGATGGGATCTCCTAGGGGGGGCGGCGGCCAAGGGGTGGAGTGCCCCCCAAGCCAGGTGGGGCGCCCCCCCACCCTAGGGTTCCCAACCCTAGGCGCATGGGGTGGGCCAAGGGGGGCGCACCAGCCCACTATGGGCTGGTTCCCCTTCCCACTTTGGACCATGGGGCCCTCCGGGATGAGTGGCCCCATCCGATGGACCCCCGGGACCCTTCCGGTGGTCCCGGTACAATACCGGTGACCCCCGAAACTCTCCCGATGGCCGAAACTGCACTTCCTATATATAATTCTTCACCTCCGGACCATTCTGGAACTCCTCGTGACGTCCAGGATCTCATCCGGGACTCCGAACAACTTTTGGGTTACTGCATATTCATATCTCTACAACCCTAGCGTCACCGAACCTTAAGTGTGTAGACCCTACGGGTTCGGGAGACATGTAGACATGACCGAGACGGCTCTCCGGTCAATAACCAACAGCGGGATCTGGATACCCATGTTGGCTCCCACATGCTCCTCGATGATATCATTGGATGAACCACGATGTCAAGGATTCAAGCAATCCCGTATACAATTCTTTTATTCAATCGGTACGTTACTTGCCCGAGATTCGATCGTCGGTATCCCAATACCTCGTTCAATCTCGTTACCGGCAAGTCACTTTACTCGTACCGTAATGCATGATCCCGTGACCAGACACTTGGTCACTTTGAGCTCATTATGATGATGCATTACCGAGTGGGCCCATAGATACCTCTCCGTCATACGGAGTGACAAATCCCAGTCTTGATCCGTGTCAACCCAACAGACACTTTCGGAGATACCCGTAGTATACCTTTATAGTCACCCAGTTACGTTGTGACGTTTGGTACACCCAGAGCACTCCTACGGTATCCGGGAGTTACACGATCTCATGGTCTAAGGAAAAGATACTTGACATTGGAAAAACTCTAGCAAACGAACTATACGATCTTGTGCTATGTTTAGGATTGGGTCTTGTCCATCACATCATTCTCCTAATGATGTGATCCCGTTATCAATGACATCCCCATGTCCATAGCCAGGAAACCATGACTATCTGTTGATCAACGAGCTAGTCAACTAGAGGCTCACTAGGGACACATTGTGGTCTATGTATTCACACATGTATTATGATTTCCGGATAATACAATTAAAGCATGAATAATAGACAATTATCATGAACAAGGAAATATAATAATCATTTTATTATTACCTCTAGGGCATATTTCCAACAAGTTCAACAACAAATATGGAAAGTGTTAGTGTACATCAAACTGTGAGAGTACATATAAAGGAGCATGCAACTGCAACTTGACTCGGTTAGGTACCGTCTTGGTGTTGATGCTCATGAGGTTCATCTAATCTTGCCAAGTCCTATTGTGTCAGCAGTGCTTCGGAAGTAGTGTTAGGTGTGAAGGCAGCTTGGGAACTGGCCAGTTCCGGAGCAAACGAAAGAGTAACTCGTTGAGATGCTGGTACAGTTGAAGCGGATGCTGCAGCTGGTGGAGTAGGTGATACTGTGTTTGTAGATTTAGGGGTGGACTTGGACCTTCTACTTCACTATAAGTATCAGCAGAATCTGGACGGCGGATCCTTTTCTGTTTCACCCGACGAGTAACACCACTCCCTACTATATTATTTTCCTTGCTCATTTTTGACTTTGCCATGTCAAGCCGTACCCACAACACAAAAGAATAAAATCACTCTTCAGAACTCATTGATGCATGATACAGACAAGCAATACTTTGATGTAAGACAACCGTATGAGGATGGAATATGTAAGAAAAACAGGACGGCATGACATATTCACAGCTATGATGTGTAAAACTAAGCAGAAGGATTTTCAAGAAAATAGAAGTAATGCAAGCTAGACACCATATGAAAGATGCAACCAATATTACTCTGCCAAGTTAAATGTGTCTTGTCATAAGTGCCAATTCGAAAAATTAGAAGTAGTACAACATAGAAATCAATGCAAGATGCAACCACTATCAAACTGCCATGTTAAAAGTGTCCAATCATGAGTGACTAATGCGGGATACACAACAGCAGTACTTTGATGTAAGAACATGGTATGATAGATAGATGCAGTGTATTCTAGACACAGAACGCCATGTCATATGCACATGTGTAATGTATGAACTCAACAGGTGCAATTTAATCAAAATAGAAGAAATACAGGCTAGACAACATATGCAACACGTAACCAATTATCAAACTGTCAAATTAGAGCAAGCACCTGCAATGGTGGAGTACGGGAGATGAACTCATCATGTAGACTTGGGACTTCAACTTCATTAGCAGTAATAGTGGCAAATCTAGAGAGTCTCTGTTTGTGTCGGTGCGGAGGACCACCAACATCCCCGAACTTACTCTTTTCCTTCCTATTTTCTGATATTGCCCTATCAAGTCAAAACCACAAGAAGATGAATAAAATTAGCTTTGCATAACTGGTTGATGCATGATACAGATGAACACTACTTTGATGTAAGGCAAGCGCAGGATAGGAGGATTGAATATATACAAAAAAGACAATGTTTCATATTCACATGTACGATAGGAGGATGGAATATGTATGAAAAAACAGTAAGCGGAAGGCATTTCAACAAAATTAGAAGAAATGAAAGCTAGGCACCATATGAACATGCAACCAATATCACTCTATCAGGTAAAAAGTGTCGCGTCGTAAGTGCCATTTCAAGAAATTAGAAGCAGTACAAGCTAGAAGACAATGCAAGATGCAACCTACATCACAGTCCCAAGTTAAATGTGTCTCATGGGCAAGTGATCATTGCAGGTATAAGTTGTAAGCTACGCAGATGCAATTCAACATAAGCAGAAGCAATACAAACTAGACATCATCCAGAAAACACAACCACATATAACAATTCCAAGTTAGAGCAAGCACCTGTGATGGTGGAGTAGGGGAGATGTGCTCATCATGTACAGGTATGTTCTAGAAACAGGAACACATGTCATATTCACAGGCATTATGTGTAAAGTAAGCAGATGCAATTCAACAAACTTAGAAGCAATACAAGCTAGACATCATACGCAAGATGCAACCACATATAATAGTGCCAAGTTAGAGCAAGCACCTGTGATGGTGGAGTAGGGGAGATGTGCTCATCATGTACACGTATGTTCTAGAAACAGGAACACATGTCATATTCACAGGCATTATGTGTAAAGTAAGCAGATGCAATTCAACAAAGTTAGAAGCAATACAAGCTAGACATCATATGCAACATGCAACCACATATAATAGTGCCAAGCTAGATCAAGCACCTGTGATGGTGGAGTAGGGGAGATGTGCTCATCATCTACACAACTACGTTGACTGTCTAGCCTTGCGTTGTCTTGCGAATCTTGTTGGGAGGACGGTGGAGTAGAATCTGTAGAGAACCTCCATTTTTGTTGCTAGGAAGGACCACCATCATCCAATGCGTTGCCAATTTCCATCCTCTTTCTTGATTTTTCCTTGTGAGGTCAAACCCACAAGAAAAAGGAATGAAATTTGCTCTTCAGAACTCATTGATGCATGATACTGACGAACACTACTCTGATGAAAGGCAAAGTCATGATACGAGGATGGAATATGTACGAAAAAATGGACGGCTTGACATATTCACACCTATGATGTGGTAACTAAGCAGAAGGCACTTCAACAAATTAGAAGCACTCCAAATTAGACACCATATGAAAGGTGCAATCAATATCACTCTGCCAAGTTAAAATTGTCTCGTCATAGGTGGCGTCCATCAAACTAGAAGCAATACATGGTAGAAATCATATTCAAGACGCAAACCAATATCACACTGCCAACTTAAAGGTGTTCCATCATAAGTGACTGATGCAGGATACACAAGAAGAGTAGTTTCATGTAAGAACATGGTGTGATAGACAGATATAGTATGTACCAAAAACAGGAAAGCATGTCAAATTCACACATATCATGTGTCAGCTAAGTAGATGCAGTTTACACTAATTAGGAGCAATACAAGCTAGACACCATATGCAACATGCAACCAAATATCAAACTGCCAAGTTAGAGCAAGCACCTTGGATGGTGGAGTAGGGGAGCGGAGACTTGGAACTTGTAATGCACTATCAGTACAAGGAGAATCGGTACAGATGCTCCATTTACATTGCTGCAGAGGACCACCATCATCGTCTTCCTTACTCTTTTACTTCCTATTTCTTGATTTTGCCTTGTCAAGTCAAACCCACAAGAAAAAGGAATAAAATTTGCTCTTTAGAACTCATTGATGCATGATACTGACGAACACTACTCTGATGAAAGACAAAGTCATGATACAGGGATGGAATATGTACGAAAAAATGGACGGCTTGACATATTCACACCTATGATGTGGTAACTAAGCAGAAGGCACTTCAACAAATTAGAAGCACTTCAAACTAGACACCATATGAAAGGTGCAATCAATATCACTCTGCCAAGTTAAAACTATCTCGTCATAGGTGGCGTTCATCAAACTAGAAGCAATACATGCTAGAAATCATATTCAAGACACAAACCAATATAACACTGCCAACTTAAAGGTGTTCCTTCATAAGTGATTGATGCAGGATACACAAGAAGAGTAGTTTCATGTAAGAACATGATGTGATAGACAGATATAGTATGTACCAAAAACAGGAAATCGTGTCATATTCACACGTATCATGTGTAAGCTAAGAAGATGCAGTTTACACTAATTAGGAGCAATACAAGCTAGACACCATATGCAACATGCAACCAGATATCACACTGCCAAGTTAGAGCAAGCACCTTGGATGGTGGAGTAGGGGAGCGGAGACTTGGACCTTGTAATGCACTATCAGTACAAGGAGAATCGATACAAATGCTCCATTTACGTTGCTGCAGAGGACCACCATCATCGCCTTCCTTACTCTTTTCCTTCCTCTTTCTTGATTTTTCCTTGTCAAGTCAAACCCACAAGAAAAGGAATAAAATTTGCTCTTCAGAAGTCATTGATGCATGATACTGACGAACACTACTCTGATGAAAGGCAAAGTCATGATACGAGGATGGAATATGTACGAAAAAATGGACGTCTTGACATATTCACACCTATGATGTGGTAACTAGGAAGAAGGCACTTTAACAAATTAGAAGCACTACAAACTAGAAACCATATGAAAGGTGCAATCAATATCACTCTGCAAGTTAAAACTGTCTCGTCATAGGTGGCATTCATCAAACTAGAAGAAATACATGCTAGAGATCATATTCAAGACGCAAAGCAATACCACACTGCCAACTTAAAGGTGTTCCATCATAAGTGACTGATGCAGGATACACAAGAAGAGTAGTTTCATGTAAGAACCTGGTGTGATAGACAGATATAGTATGTACCAAAAACAGGAAAGCGTGTCATATTCACACGTATCATGTGTAAGCTAAGAAGATGCAATTTACACTAATTAGGAGCAATACAAGCTAGACACCATATGCAACATGCAACCAGATATCACACTACCAAGTTAGAGCAAGCACCTTGGATGGTGGAGTAGGGGAGCGGAGACTTGGACCTCGTAATGCACTATCAGTACAAGGAGACTCGGTAAAGATGCTCCTTTTACGTTGCTACAGAGGACCACGATCATCGCCTTCCTTACTCTTTTCCTTCCTCTTTCTTTATTTTTCCTTGTCAAGTCAAACCCACAAGAAAAAGGAATGAAATTTGCTCTTCAGAACTCATTGATGCATGATACTGACGAACACTACTCTGATGAAAGGCAAAGTCATGATACGAGGATGGAATATGTACGAAAAAATGGACGACTTGACATATTCACACCTATGATGTGGTAACTAAGCAGAAGACACTTCAACAAATTAGAAGCACTGCAAACTAGACACCATATGAAAGGTGCAATCAATATCACTCTGCCAAGTTAAAACTGTCTCGTCATCGGTGGCATTCATCAAACTAGAATCAATACATGCTAGAAATCATATTCAACACGCAAACCAATATCACACTGCCAACTTAAAGGTGTTCCATCATAAGTGACTGATGCAGGATACACAAGTAGAGTAGTTTCACGTAAGAACATGGTGTGATAGATAGATATAGTATGTACCAAAAACAGGGAAGCGTGTCATATTCACATGTATCATGTGTAAGATAAGCAGATGCGGTTTACACTAATTAGGAGCAATACAATCTAGACACCATATGCAACATGCAACCAGATATCACACTGCCAAGTTAGAGCAAGCACCTTGGATGGTGGAGTAGGGGAGCGGAGACTTGGAACTTGTAATGCACTATCAGTACAAGGAGAATTGGTACAGATGCTCCATTTACATTGCTGCAGAGGACCACCATCATCGGCTTCCTTACTCTTTTACTTCCTCTTTCTTGATTTTGCCTTGTCAAGTCAAACCCACAAGAAAAAGGAATAAAATTTGCTCTTCAGAACTCATAGATGCATGATACTGATGAACACTACTTCGATGAAAGGCAAAGTCATGATATGAGGATGGAATATGTACGAAAAAATGGACGTCTTGACATATTCACACCTATGATGTGTTAACTCAGCATAAGGCACTTCAACAAATTAGAAGCATGCAAACTAGACACCATATGAAAGGTGCAATCAATATCACTCTGCCAAGTTAAAACTGTCTCATCATAGGTGGCGTTCATCAAACTAGAAGCAATACATGCTATAAATCATATTCAAGACACAAACAAATATCACACTGCCAACTTAAAGGTGTTCCATCATAAGTGACTGATGCAGGATACACAAGAAGAGTAGTTTCATGTAAGAACATGATGTGATAGACAGATATAGTATGTACCAAAAATAGGAAAGCGTGTCATATTCACACGTATCATGTGTAAGCTAAGAAGATGCAGTTTACACTAATTAGGAGCAATACAAGCTAGACACCATATGCAACTTGCAACCAGATATCACACTGCCAAGTTAGAGCAAGCACCTTGGATGGTGGAGTAGGGGAGCGGAGACTTGGACCTTGTAATGCACTATCAGTACAAGGAGAATCTGTACAGATGCTCCATTTACGTTGCTGCAGAGGACCACCATCATCGCCTTCCTTACTCTTTTCCTTCCTCTTTCTTGATTTTTCCTTGTCAAGTCAAACCCACAAGAAAAAGGAATAAAATTTGCTCTTCAGCACTCATTGATGCATGATACTGACGAACACTACTCTGATGAAAGGCAAAGTCATGATACGAGGATGGAATATGTACGAAAAATGGATGGCTTGACATATTCACACCTATGATGTGGTAACTAAGAAGAAGGCACTTTAACAAATTAGAAGCACTTCAAACTAGACACCATATGAAAGGGGCAATCAATATCACTCTGCCAAGTTAAAACTGTCTCGTCATAGGTGGCGTTCATCAAACTAGAAGCAATACATGCTAGAAATCATATTCTAGACGCAAACCAATATCACACTGCCAACTTAAAGGTGTTCCATCATAAGTGACTAATGCAGGATACACGAGAAGAGTAGTTTCATGTAAGAACATGGTGTGATAGACAGATATCGTATGTACCAAAAACAGGAAAGCGTGTCATATTCACAGGAATCATGTGTAAGCTAAGAAGATGCAATTTACACTAATTAGGAGCAATACAAGCAAGACACCATATGCAACACGCAACCAGATATCACACTGCCAAGTTAGAGCAAGCACCTTGGATGGTGGAGTAGGGGAGCGGAGACTTGGACCTTGTAATGCACTATCAGTACAAGGAGAATCGGTACAGATGCTCTGTTTACGTTGCTGCAGAGGACCATGATCATCGCCTTCCTTACTCTTTTCCTTACTCTTTCTTGATTTTGCCTTGTCAAGTCAAACCCACAAGAAAAAGGAATGAAGAACTCATTGATGCATGATACTAACGAACACTACTCTGATGAAAGGCAAAGTCATGATATGAGGATGGAATATGTACGAAAAAATGGATGGCTTGACATATTCACACCTATGATGTGGTAACTAAGCAGAAGGCACTTCAACAAATTAGAAGCACTTCAAACTAGACACCATATGAAAGGTGCAATCAATATCACTCTGCCAAGTTAAAACTATCTCGTCATAGGTGGCGTTCATCAAATTAGAAGCAATACATGCTAGAAATCATATTCAAGACGCAAACCAATATCACACTGCCAACTTAAAGGTGTTCCATCATAAGTGACTGATGCAGGATACACAAGAAGAGTAGTTTCATGTAAGAACATGGTGTGATAGACAGATATAGTATGTACCAAAAACAGGAAAGCGTGTCATATTCACAGGTATCATGTGTAAGCTAAGAAGATGCAATTTACACTAATTAGGAGCAATAGAAGCTAGACACCAGATGCAACATGCAACCAGATATCACACTGCCAAGTTAGAGCAAGCACCTTGGCTGGTGGAGTAGGGAAGCGGAGACTTGGACCTTGTAATGCACTATCAGTACAAGGAGAATCGGTACAGATGCTCTATTTACGTTACTGCAGAGGACCATGATCATCGCCTTCCTTACTCTTTCCCTTACTCTTTCTTGATTTTGCCTTGTCAAGTCAAACCCACAAGAAAAAGGAATGAAATTTGCTCTTCAGAACTCATTGATGCATGATACTGACGAATACTACTCTGATGAAAGGCAAAGTCATGATACGAGGATGGAATATGTTCAAAAAAATGGACAGCTTGACATATTCACACCTATGATGTGGTAACTAAGCAGAAGGCACTTCAACAAATTAGAAGCACTACAAACTAGACACCATATGAAAGGTGCAATCAATATCACTCTACCAAGTTAAAATTGTCTCGTCATAGGTGGCGTTCATCAAACTAGAAGCAATACATGCAAGAAATCATATTCAAGACGAAACCAATATCACACTGCCAACTTAAAGGTGTTCCATCATAAGTGACTGATGCAGGATACACAAGAAGAGTAGTTTCATGTAAGAACATGGTGTGATAGACAGATATAGTATGTACCAAAAACAGGAAAGCGTGTCATATTCACACGTATCATGTGTAAGCTAAGCAGATGCAGTTTACACTAATTAGGAGCAATACAAGCTAGACACCATATGCAACATGCAACCAGATATCACACTGCCAAGTTAGACCCAGCACCTTGGATGGTGGAGTAGGGGAGCGGAGACTTAGACCTTGTACTGCACTATCAGTACAAGGAGGATCGGTACAGAAGCTCTGTTTACTTTGCTGCAGAGGACCACGATCATCGCCTTCCTTACTCGTTTACTTCCTCTTTCTTGATTTTGCATTGTCAAGTCAAACCCACAAGAAAAAGGAAATAAAATTTGCTCTTTAGAAGTCATTGATGCATGATACTGACGAACACTACTCTGATGAAAGGAAAATTCATGATACGAGGATGGAATTTGTACGAAAAAATGGACGGCTTGACATATTCACACCTATGATGTGGTAACTAAGCAGAAGGCACTTCAACAAATTAGAAGCACTTCAAACTAGACACCATATGAAAGGTGTAATCAATATCACTCCGCCAAGTTAAAACTGTCTCGTCATAGGTGGCGTCATCAAACTAGAAGCAATATATGCTAGAAATCGTATGCAAGACACAAACCAATATCACACTGCCAACTTAATGGTGTTTCATCATAAGTGACTGATGCAGGATACACAAGAAGAGTAGTTTCATGTAAAACATGGTGTGATAGACAGATATAGTATATTCCAAAAACGGGAAAGCGTGTCATATTCACACGTATCATGTGTAAGCTAAGAAGATGCAATTTACACTAATTAGGAACAATACAAGTTAGACACCATATGCAACATGCAACCAGATATCACACTGCCAAGTTAGAGCAAGCACCTTGGATGGTGGAGTAGGGGAGCGGAGACTTGGACCTTGTAATGCACTATCAGTATAAGGAGAATCGGTACGGATGCTCCGTTTACGTTGCTGCAGAGGACCACCATCATCGCCTTCCTTACTCCTTCCTTCCTGTTTCTTGATTTTGCCTTGTCATGTCAAACCCACAAGAAAACGGAATAAAATTTGCTCTTCAGAACTCATTGATGCATGATACTGATGAACACCACTCTGATTAAAGGCAAAGTCATGATACAAGGATGGAATATGTATGAAAGAATGGATGGCTTGACATATTCACACCTATGATGTGGTAACTAAGCAGAAGGCACTTCAACAAATAAGAAGCACTTCAAACTAGACACCATATGAAAGGTGCAATCAATATCACTCTGCCAAGTTAAAACTGTCTCGTCATAGGTGGCGTTCATCAAACTAGAAGCAATACATGCTAGAAATCATATTCAAGACGCAAACCAATATCACACTGCCAACTTAAAGTTGTTACATCATAAGTAACTAATGCAGGATAAACAAGAAGAGTAGTTTCATGTAAGAACATGGTGTGATAGACAGATATAGTATGTGCCAAAAACAGGAAAGCGTGTCATATTCACACATAGCATGTGTAAGCTAAGCAGATGCAGTTTACACTAATTAGGAGCAATACAAGCTAGACACCATATGCAACATGCAACTAGATATCACACTGCCAAGTTAGAGCAAGCACCTTGGATGGTGGAGTAGGGGAGCAGAGACTTGGACCTTGTAATGCACTATCAGTACAAGGAGAATCGGTACAGATGCTCCGTTTACGTTGCTCCAGAGGACCACCATCATCGCCTTCCTTACTCTTTTCGTTCCTCTTTCTTGATTTTGCCTTGTCAAGTCAAACCCACAAGAAAAAGGAATAAAATTTGCTCTTTAGAACTCATTGATGCATGATACTGACGAACACCACTCTGATTAAAGGCAAAGTCATGATACGAGGATGGAATATGTACAAAAGAATGGACGGCTTGACAAATTCACACCTATGATGTGGTAACTAAGAAAAAGGAACTTCAAAAAATTAGAAGCACTTCAAACTAGACACCATATGAAAGGTGCAATCAATATCACTCTGCCAAGTTAAAACTGTCTCGTCATAGGTGGCGTTCATCAAACTAGAAGCAATACATGCTAGAAATCATATTCAAGACGCAAACCAATATCACACTGCCAACTTAAAGGTGTTCCATCATAAGTAATTGATGCAGGATAAACAAGAAGAGTAGTTTCATGTAAGAACATGGTGTGATAGATAGATATAGTATGTGCCAAAAACAGGAAAGCGTGTCATATTCACACATAGTATGTGTAAGCTAAGCAGATGCAGTTTACACTAATTAGGAGCAATACAAGCTAGACACCATATGCAACATGCAGCCAGATATCACACTGCCAAGTTAGAGCAAGCACCTTGGATGGTGGAGTAGGGGAGCAGAGACTTGGACCTTGTAATGCACTATCAGTACAAGGAGAATCGGTACAGATGCTCCATTTACGTTGCTACAGAGGACCACGATCATCGCCTTCCTTACTCTTTTCGTTCCTCTTTCTTGATTTTGCCTTGTCAAGTCAAACCCACAAGAAAAAGGAATAAAATTTGCTCTTCAGAACTCATTGATGCATGATACTAATGAACACTACTCTGATGAAAGGCAAAGTCATGATACGAGGATGGAATATGTATGAAAAAATGGACGGATTGACATATTCACACCTATGATGTGGTAACTAAGCAGAAGGCACTTCAACAAATTAGAAGCACTACAAACTAGACACCATATGAAAGGTGCAATCAATATCACTCTGCCAAGTTAAAACTGTCTTGTCATAGGTGGCGTCATCAAACTAGAAGCAATACATGCTAGAAATCATATGCAAGATGCAAACCAATATCACACTGCCAACTTAAAGGTGTTCCATCATAAGTGACTGATGCAGGATACACAAGAAGAGTAGTTTCATGTAAGAACATGGTGTCATAGACAGATATAGTATGTACCCAAAACAGGAAAGCGTGTCATATTCACACGTATCATGTGTAAGCTAAGAAGATGCAGTTTACACTAATTAGGAGCAATACAAGCTAGACACCATATGCGGCATGCAACGAGATATCCCACTGCCAAGTTAGACCAAGCACCTTGGATGGTGGAGTAGGGGAGCGGAGACTTGGACCTTGTAATGCACTATCAGTACAAGGAGAAACGGTACAGATGCTCCGTTTACATTGCTGCAGAGGACCACCATCATCACCTTCCTTACTCTTTTTCATCCTCTTTCTTGATTTTGCCTTCTCAAGTCAAACCCACAAGAAAAAGGAATAAAATTTCTCTTCAAAACTCATTGATGCATGATAATGACGAACACTACTCTGATGAAAGGCAAAGTCATGATACGAGGATGGAATATGTACGAAAAAATGGACGGCTTGACATATTCACACCTATGATGTGGTAACTAAGAAAAAGGCACTTCAATAAATTAGAAGCACTGCAAACTACACACCATATGAAAGGTGCAATCAATATCACTCTGCCAAGTTAAAACTGTCTCGTCATAGGTGGCGTTCATAAAACTAGAAGCAATACATGCTAGAAACCATATTCAAGACGCAAACCAATATCACACTGCCAACTTAAAGGTGTTCCATCATAAGTGACTGATGCAGGATACACAAGAAGAGTAGTTTCATGTAAGAACATGGTGTGATTGACAGATAAAGTATGTACCAGAAATAGGAAAGCATGTCATATTCACACGTATCATGTGTAAGCTAAGAAGATGCAGTTTACACTCATTAGGAGCAATACAAGCTAGACACCATAAGCAACATGCAACCATATATCACACTGCCAAGTTAGAGCAAGCACCTTGGATGGTGGAGTAGGGGAGCGGAGACTTGGACCTTGTGATGCACTATGAGTACAAGGAGAATCGGTACAGATGCTCCGTTTACATTGCTGAAGAGGACCACGATCATCGCCTTCCTTACTCTTTTCCTTCATCTTTCTTGATTTTGCCTTGTCAAGTCAAACCCACAAGAAAAAGGAATAAAATTTGCTCTTCAGAACTCATTGATGCATGATACTGACGAACACTACTCTGATGAAAGGCAAAGTCATGATACGAGGATGGAATATGTACGATAAAAATGGATGGCTTGACATATTCACACCTATGATGTGGTAACTAAGCAGAAGGCACTTCAACAAATTAGAAGCACTACAAACTACACACCATATGAAAGGTGCAATCAATATCACTCTACCAAGTAAAAATTGTCTCGCCATAGGTGGCGTCATCAAACTAGAAGCAATACATGCTAGAAATCATATTCAAGACACAAAGCAATATCACAGTGCCAACTTAAAGGTGTTCCATCATAAGTGACTGACGCAGGATACACAAGAAGAGTAGTTTCATGTAAGAACATGGTGTGATAGACAGATATAGTATGTACCAAAAAACAGGAAAGCGTGTCATATTCACACGTATCATGTGTAAGCTAAGTAGATGCAGTTTACACTAATTAGGAGCAATACAAGCTAGACACCATATGCAACATGCAACCAGATATCACACTGCCAAGTTAGATCAAGCACCTTGGATGGTGGAGTAGGGGAGCAGAGACTTGGACCTTGTAATGCACTATCAGTACAAGGAGAATCAGTACATATGCTCCGTTTACGTTGCTGCAGAGGACCATGATCATTGCCTTCCTTACTCTTTTCCTTCCTCTTTTTTGATTTTGCCTTGTCAAGTCAAACCGACAAGAAAAAGGAATAAAATTTGCTCTTTAGAACTCATTGATGCATGATAGTGACGAACACTACTCTGATGAAAGGCAAAGTCATGATACGAGGATGGAATATGTACGAAAAAATGGACGGCTTGACATATTCACACCTATGATGTGGTAACTAAGCAGAAGGCACTTCAATAAATTAGAAGCACTTCAAACTAGACACCATATGAAAGGTGCAATCAATATCACTCTGCCAAGTTAAAACTGTCTCGTCATAGGTGGCATCATCAAACTAGAAGCAATACATGCTAGAAATCATATTCAAGACGCAAACCAATATCACACTGCCAACTTAAAGGTGTTCCATCATAAGTGACTGATGCAGGATACACAAGATGAGTAGTTTCATGTAAGAGCATGGTGTGATAGACAGATATAGTATGTACCAAAAACAGGAAAGCGTGTCATATTCACACGTATCATGTGTAAGCTAAGCAGATGTTGTTTACACTAATTAGGAGCAATACAAGCTAGACACCATATGCAACATGCGACCAGATATCACACTGCCAAGTTAGAGCAAGCACCTTGGATGGTGGAGTAGGGGAGCGGAGACTTGGACCTTGTAATGCACTATCAGTACAAGGAGAATCGGTACAGATGCTCCGTTTACGTTGCTACAGAGGACCACCATCATCGCCTTCCTTACTCTTTTCCTTCCTCTTTCTTGATTTTGCCTTGTCAAGTCAAACCCACAAGAAAAAGGAATAAAATTTGCTCTTCAGAACTCATTGATGCATGATACTGATGAACACTACTTTCATGTAAGGCAGTCGTATGATAGGAGGATGGAATATGTATGAAAAACATGACATCGTGACAAATTGACCTGTATGATGTATAAAGTGTAAACTAAGCACAAGGTGCTTGAACTGGTTAGAATCGATGCAAGCTAGAAACCATTTGAAAGATGAAACCAATATTACTCTGCCAAATTAAAAGGGTGCCTTAACAAATTTATTTGACCAAATTAGAAGCAATACATGGCAACATGCTAGAAATAATATACAATATGCAACAAATAAAGGTGACTCATCGTATGTGATTGATGCAAGATACAGAAGAGAGGTAGTTTCTTGTAAGAACAAGGTTAGCACATAGATGCAGTGTGTACCAAAAATAGGAAGGCGTGTCATATTCACAGGTATAATGTGTAAACTAAGCAGATGCAATTTACCCTAATTAGAAGCATTACAAGCTAGACACTGTATGCAACATGCAACCACATATCACACTGCGAAGTTAGAGCAAGCACCTGTGATGGTGGTGTGGGGGAATTGCGGTCATCAACTAGAGAGCTACGTTGACTATCTTCATTTAGCCTGGCTGTTTCTTGAGAATCATGTGGGGAGGATGACACTGCACTCTTGAAACGAGTATGGTGTCTCACAGTAACCCACCCGGGTGACTGTCTCATCATAAGTGATTGACGAGGGATACAAAAGAGCATTAGTTTGATGTACGAACATGGTTAATAGACATATGTAGTACTCCCTCCATTTGGAATTACTTATCACAAAAATGGATGTATCTACAACTAAAATACATCTAAATACATTCATTTCTTGGACGAGTAATTCCGAACGGAGGGAGTATGTATCAAAAACAGGAAGGCTTGTCATTATCAAAGGTATAATGTGTAAAGTAAGCAGATGCAATTTAACCAAATTGGAAGCAATACAAGCTAGACACCATATGCAACATGCAACCACATTTGACAGCGCGAAGTTAAAGCAAGCACCTGGGATGGTTGTGTGTGGCAATCAAGATCATCAACTTTAGAGCTACATTTACTGTCTCCAACTACTAACACTGCATCCTTTGGAGCGCTGAAACGCTTAGTGCTTATCTCCGAATTACACTGGAGTGACTTCTGTCTTTCCTTTTCAGCATTCATCAAAACTGTGTTAGAGCCTGAAATACGCATGAAAAACAATAGTGTCAGTATGGGTGAAGTGTGTGCACAATTAGTACAGTGTAAAGGTAGCAGATAGTAGGTCAGTGAGAAATAAATGACGGGAGACATATGATAGCGCTGCAACATGC
Organism: Triticum aestivum; assembly: GCF_018294505.1. NCBI lineage: Eukaryota > Viridiplantae > Streptophyta > Magnoliopsida > Poales > Poaceae > Triticum > Triticum aestivum. The sequence continues at coordinate 168,674,245 of NC_057803.1, forward strand.
ATGGCACACTAAATTACTACAAGATTCTATGAAAATAACAGTCGACTGAAAACAAATAGGCCAGTCCATTTTTTCTGCACCGTTCGATGTACAAAGAACGGGCAGATTGCCTTCATCTACCTCCAGCCAGCCAGTGTTGACGATCTTCCTCGAAATGGCAGCGACCACCAGCCCAGTCCCCTGCCTATGCCCTTCCCTCGACCTCACCGTACCGCCATGGTTGGCACCGCCCCCCAACAATCCATTCAAGCCCCGCCAACCTTCAGATCGGGCGCAAGAAGCTCCTGCACCGCACACCCCTATGATAGACACCGATGTGCCGCTTCCCCAGCGAACAGGCGGACTAGGAGCTCCGCGCGCCTAAGCGGGTGTTGCTTCTTTTAATTGCGGTTCGACTGACCCTGAATTGAAATCCAGGCGGGATACTTGTTGGATGTGGGGTTCCGGAAAACCCTTAAGGTTCGAACACTGGGGTGCACGCGAAGTCTTTCCATCCTACCGATCTACGCACTAGCTCGCTAAGATCTCGCAGACGAACTGGACGAACTCGCAACTCAGAAAGACACGAGGTTTATACTGGTTCGGGCCACTGTTGTGGTGTAATACCCTACTCCAGTATGGTGGTGGTGGATTTCCTCTAGGGATGATGATGAACAGTACAAGGGAAGAAGAACCTCCTGAGGTTGAGGTGTTCTTGTGAGTAGGGTCTCGATTGGGTTGGATCAAGCTAAGATGAGATGCCTCTACTATAGTGGCTAGCTCTACTTATATAGGCCCTGGTCCTCTTCCAAAATATCGAGCGGGAAGGGAGCCAACAACGGCGGGCCAATTTGAAGGGGGACAACTAGTACAAGCTATCTTGACAAAAGTGGTCTTCGCCCTTGAAAAGCTCTGGTGGTGACACCGTCTTGGGCTCCATGATGACCTCCGTCTTGCCGTCCTCCTGGTCTTGGTCTCGTTGCACCAATATAGCAAACTTTGCCTGATGCCTCGGTACTCTTCGCCTGCGCTGGCCTTCTTAGCACCAAAGAGGAAACAAGGACGTTGCGCGCGCTGGCGCCCGCCTGGCGCCCACCTGGTGTCGTGCGTCATGGTTCACGTCACGAGTACCTCGCGAGGTTTGCCCTGCCTTGATATCTCCGCTCCTCGTGAGCCTGCCTAGCTAGGCTACTCCAGAGGAGGTCTTGCGTCGTCCGCCTCACGAGGCTTGGACCCTCGCGAGGGTCTTGGATGCCTTGTTGATGAAGATGGGCCATACGGCCTGCTGGCTTAGCCATGCCGTGGGCCGTAGGCAGGCAAGTCTGGGGACCCCCGTTCCCAGAACACCGACACTACTGACCTCTAGCAAAGGTGAAATAGTAAAGGGAGGAAACCTTCTGCATTTAGTATCATGAAGAAGATGAAGTAAGAAGCGCTCAACTAGTTTCTTTCGTGGGATGAATACGGTGTGAGCAGAGACGTAAGGTTTGCACGAGTAATGGAAGAGGAGTACCTCTTTTTGCTGGCAGTGCTATGTCCTCCTTCTGTTTTACCAATGATCTTCTTGTGGTTCGCTGTAAATGAGAAGTTGTGGAGGACGGTGCAGCCTTGGACGAACCCATGGCCAAGTTTTTGAGTGTGGTGCGGTGGCCATCTGTCGGCGGCGGGGAAGCAAATCTGAGGCGGCGAACGACGGCGTAGCAGGAACAGCTGTGGTGCGGTGGACGGTTGCGACAGTGGAGCAGCAGCAGTGAGGCGCAGGACGGCGTGGTCGGAGTAGTTCTTGTTTGGCGCACGTCGGCGTCGGCGTCGTGGAGGCAACTCTACATTGGCTTCAGCTGCTAAGTCCTTGAGGGTGTTCCGGTTGCGGTTGCGTTGGACGACGACGTCGGGGTACCTGCTTCGGCGTGATGGAGGAGGGCGGTGGTGGATTGGGCACTATGGGGTGGAGGACGGACGAGACTGGGGTTTCGCAGCTGGTGGAGAGGGCGTTTTGGCACCCACGGAGTATGAATGGGGAAACGGAGGGAGGCGGGGAACTAAGGGGGAACAATGTTTTGGTTTGGGACGCGCTTGTTTGAAATTTGGGGAAAGTTACAAACTTTGCCCCCATCTAAAATTTCGGACATATTGCGGGTTGGGGGTAGGACAATAATCTCAGGTGTCCCAAATGTGGGCGAGATAGATTTCGGCCGAGCGCATGGGTGTTTTGGCGCCCACAGCGTATGAATGCTTCGCAAAGGCGGTTGAGACTGGCGTCTTGGTGAAGTTACAAACCTACCCCGATGGACATCGGGCCGATAGGCTACACGGGCCAGAGTCAGGACAGTAATTTCCTACCACCAAACATTAGTCTCGCGCGGTTTCGGGTGACCAGAGGCCTATTTGGTGCTTCATTTAATATTTGGGAGCAGAAGCATTAACGTTTTTGGTTCTCTTGAATTGAACATTTAGGACTTGCCAAACTTCACAAATCTTTACTCTTGAAAATCCTAAAGCTACGATTATTTTGGAATGGAGGTGGTACATTTGAATATACATTGTACATGAGTATATATTAAAAAATATGCACCTTACCTTAGTTTAATGCATGGTTCCAGATATAATCTCCTTGGTTGCAAAAAAAAGTTAGACATGCGTATGAATATATATAGCATGTTCAAACGCACAACAAAGATTGATGCCCCCTTTTACATCTGATGTACAAATGCCATTATCTCGGGTTCAAATAGATGAATGCACTTCCTATGAATTCGAATCTTCGAAGCCCCCTTTATGTTGAATTCGACATGTATTCTATTTCGTATATAGCAATTTGGAATGTATCCATGCAAGTGACAAATGTATAAAGTGCTTCACACTAACAACATGGAGTGCACTAATTAATGTTTATATATGAATTGCAAAAGCATCCATTGCCTGTATTTCAAACCGCTCTCACTCTATGGATTGATAATATGAAATAAACACATTTCCTACTGTACCATATCATTTCTACTGTACCATATCATTTCTACAATTTATATTGAGAAATATAACTCATAGAAACTAGAAAACAAGCAAACTATGCAATGAAAACAGAATCTGTCAGAAACAGAACAGTCTGTAATGATCTGAACACTAACCATACCTATGCTACTCAAATAATTATGAAATAAATTGGTGGACGTGAGGAATTTGTCTATTAATCTTCTGCAAAAAGAATCAACCTAATCTCACTCTCCAATAAAAAATGGCAGCAAATCTCGTGAGCGCAAAGTTTCTGTTTTTTACAGCACGATCACATTAACTTTCACCCAAGTCTTCCCAAAGGTCTTACTTGGCACTTTATTGAACCAAAAGCTATAAAACATGATTACTACAATAGCTTAATCATGAGAACACACAAAAGCATTAATGGTAAATATTGGGTTGTCTCCCAACAAGCGCTTTTCTTTAATGCCTTTTAGCTAGGCATGATGATTTCAATGATGCTCACATAAAAGATAAGAATTGAAACATAAAGAGAGCATCATGAAGAATATGACTAGCAAATTTAAACCTAACCCACTTCCTATTCCTAGGGATTTTGTGAGTACACAACTTATGGGAACAAGAATCACCTAGCATAGGAAGGAAAAACAAGGATAACTTCAAACCTTTAAGCACATAGAGAGGAAACTTGATATTATTGCAACTCCTACAAGCATATATTCCTCCATCATAATAATTTTCAGTAGCACCATGAATGAATTCAACAACATAACCATCACAGAAAGCATTCTTTTCACGATCTACAAGCATAGAAATTTTTCTACTCTCCACATAAGCAAAATTCTTCTCATTCGGAATACCGGGATCACTGGTTCCTACAGTTGACACTCTTCCAAACCCGCTTTAGATGATAGTATTATTCATACTCCAAAATATATACGTGAAGTTCATGGAGCATTCTACAATTAATATAAACTAACCATTGTCCAAGCTCAAAATGTATAAGTGAAGCACACGAAGCATTCTATAAAACCATACTCAAAAGATTTAAGTGAAGCACAAAGAGCAATTCTATAAGATCATACTTAAGAGATATAAGTGAAGTACAAATTGATGAAGGGACATCTCATACTAGAATGGTTCTTAAAAAAAAGAAAAACACAAAGGACACAAATCATGTGAACAAACCAAAAACCGAGGTGTACCGATAATTGTTGAAGAAGAAAGATGGGATGCCAACCGGGGCATCCCCAAGCTTAGATGCTTGAGTATCCTTAGAATATTTACTTGGGGTTCCCTGGGCATCCGCAAGCTTGAGCTCTTGCCTCTCTTTATTCTTCTCATATTGATAGCTCCTCGATCTTCGAACACTTCATCCACACAAAACTTTAACAAAAACTTTGTGAGATCCGTTAGTATAATAAAGCAAATCACTACCTTTAGGTATTGTTGTGAACTCATTCGAAATTCATATTGGTGTAATATCTACTGTATTCCAACTCATCCATGCTTCATACCCTCCGATACTACTCATAGATTCATCAAAATAAGCAAACAACACATAGAAAACAGAATCTGTCTAAAACAGGACAGTCTGTAGTAATCTGGAAATTTAGTAAACTTCTGTGACTCCAATAATTATAAACAATTTTGAAAATTTGAGAAATTTATACAGAAGTAATGTGCAAAAGGTTTCAGACCCATTTGACTTTCCAGTAAAAAATGTAAAATCACGCGCTACAGCCAAAGTTTCTGTTTTTGTTCTGCACATAGTAAACAAGCAATCTAATCATCCTAAAACCAAAGCTTGGCACATTAATTTTATAATACAATGGATATATACAAGGGGATAATTATTTACAGAGAAACTTCCATCAAAAATTCTACATTGTTTCCGTGAGCATGAACACAAGTGCTCAAGGTCGACCCTCACTTCTTCAATGCATAACTTTCCAATCACTTATCTTTTTGAAAAACTTTTTAGGCAAGAGAGGCAAGTAATATTTTTTTGTATTTTCATTCTTTAATTTTTTTGTATGTTTCACCCACAACTAAACAGAAAGAAAAAAGGAAAAACAAAATCTACTTAGTGAAGAAAGCAAACAAGCACACACGAGAATATCAACCCCACGCTATTGCTCCCCGGCAACGGCGCCAGAAAAGAGCTTGATAATCCCCAAGTGCAAGGAATCATCGTAGCAATTTCCAAAGGTGGAGTTGATGAGTATGGAGTGTCGAACCCACAAGGAGCTAAAGGTAAGATCAATATTCCCTCAAGCCCTATCTACCACTGATACGACTCTACGTACATCGAATGTTTGCTTCCAACTAGCAACGAGATATAAAACTATGCTGTGGGTATGAAGAGGATGGTATTGGAGAGCTAAAATATAAAAGTAGGTGTTGTTATCATAAAGTTAGAATATATTACTAAATATTATAAATATCGAGTGTGCAATAATGGTGGATCGGTGTGCGGAATTGTCCTAGGCAATCGTTAACAAGACCGGTAATCACTATTGCAGTTTCATATGAGGGAGATGCATAAGCTAACATACTTCCTCTACTTGGATCATATGCACTTATGATTGGAACTCTAGCAAGCATCCGCAACTAACCATAGCATTAAAGCATCAAGTCCTCTTTATCCCATACGCAACAACCCCTTTACTCGGGTTTGTGTTTCAGTCACTCACGCTACCCACTATAAGCGAATCATAAACGTATTACAACACCCTACAGCGGGAATCCCTCACGCTTGCGCGACACGGAGGGCACCATAGGATAGCACCAAAGTAAAACATACAACTCATACCGATCTAGACCATCAATCAACCCAAAGACAAAGGATATCTACTCAAAACATCATAGGATGGCAACACATCATTGGATCATAATATGTGGCATAAAGCACCATGTTCAAGTAGGGATTACAGCGGGGTGCGAGAGAGTGGACCGCGTAAAAGAGATGAAGATGGTGATGATGATGAAGATGATCACAACGGCGATGATTCCCCTCCCGATGGCACTCCGGTGCCACCGAGAGAGAGGAGGAGAGGTTCTCCCCCTTGTGCTTCCTCCTCCATGGCCTCCCCCCTAGATGGGGAGAGGTTCTCCCTCTAGTCCTTGGCCTTCATGGTGATGATGGCCCCTCCGGGATCCTCCTCCATGCCCTCTGGTGATGATGGCCCCCTCCGGCAGGGTGCCAGAGAGGGCCTAGATTGGTTTTCGGTGGCTATGGAATCTTCTGGCGGCGGAACTCCTGATCTTGGTTAATTTTTCGAGGTTTCTGTATTTATAGGAATTTTTTGGCGTCGGTCTCACGTCAAGGAGGTGCCCGAGGCGTCCACGAGGCAGGGGCCCACGCCCAGGGGGGTGGCACGCCCCCCACCCTCGTGGACAGCCCGAGACTCTCCTGGCCCAAATCTTTTACTCTGGGTTCTTCTTTTGGTCCATAAAAAATTGTCAAAAATTGGCCCGTCAATTGGACCCCGTTTGATAGTCCTTTCCTGTAAAACTCAAAAACAAGGGAAAAAATAGACACTGGCACTGGGCACTAGGTTAATAGGTTAGTCCCAAAAATCATATAAAATAGCATATAAATGCATATAAAACATCCAAGGTTGATAATATAATAGCATGAATACTTCATAAATTATAGACACATTGGAGACGTATCACAGCGCCGCCCACGCCGCATCCGGGGTTGCCGCGCCACGGCGACGCAAGCCGCCGCCCCTGGGGTTCACGCTGCGGATTCCTCGCGCGAGTTGGTGCTGTGGGCGCCGATGCCTCCAAGCTCCTGGATCCGCTTCCCATGGTTTTTCTCCGACGTGATGCCACCGAGGGGGCCTCTCGAGCCCTGGCTACAACACGCCGACTACAGCGCTCCGTCGACCGGAGCGGAGATCGAAGTGGTCCCCACCGGCAAGATCTTCATGACTCGCGGCTGGGGCGAGATCGCGCGGGTCTGCCATGCGAGGGGCGCCCTCGAGATCCACTTTGAATACGACGGCGTCTCCACACTCTTCTTCAATGTCTTCGATGCTGAGGGCTGTCACCTGGAGTGCTGCTCTGGAGAGGAGCATGAGGCTGACACACGTCCCGCTCGCGGCCACTCCAGCAGCAGCAGCCCTTGGGAGTCCAACAGCTCTCCTGAGCTCTGTGGGACTCCGGAGACGAGCGATGATAGCTACGCACTTCCGAGTTCTTGCCGCGCTCGGAGCAGAGCTGCGGCGTCCGGCCGTCGCCGCCGCTGATCTGGATGGGGTTGGCGCCGGCCTCCCGTGGCCCACTGTTGATGATGGCGTCCACCACGGAAGGATGTAGATAGGATTCCCCTTAGTATCAGCTTTTGTTTCCTGTGAAGAATCATGAATTAACCCATGGGGCATGTAAGGGTCCGTAATGTCTTTTGTGCTTATCTTCCCTGTTATGAAAATTTGGTGAACGCATGTCTTGTTAAGGCTCGGTCCCCCCTTTCTTTCCTCGCGATAGCTTGTTGCTCTACGCTGACAGGTCCCGGTCCTCAGGCAGGCTACAGTCGTCGCTGGTATGCCAGGTCGCGTGCCGTGGTCAAGGCCAGGTGGTGTGCCACCCGAGGTCCAGTAAGAGCCCCTGAGGCGCGATGCTCAGGAGGTCCCCCTTAGCGCTCAAGCAGCCATGGTAAGGCGAGAAAGGGAGTTGACGTGGCCGCAACGGGGTTGCGGCAAGGCATGAGTGACCATTAGGCCCAAACATTTAGCCGATCCGAGTGCGGGACTTATCTTGTTGATCTCGTGGCGACTCCTGACGTTGCGCTAGGGCTTCGCGCCTACTCGTGCGGCATAGCTAGGCCGGCCTATACGAGTTTCCCTCCCCTCATGCTCTCCTTAGTGCTCTACGTCCTCAGGTCCTGGCCCTCGAGCAAGCTCAGCCGCCGCTGGTATGCCAGGTAGCGATGCCGTGGTCAAGGCCAGGGGGTGAGGGCTGGAGAGCCGGTAAGAGCTCCTGTGTCGTGATGCTCAGGAGCCCCCCTTTTAACGCGCAAGCGAATTGCACGAGAGAAAAGGAGACTCGCGGTGCCGCCTGCCATCCTCCCCGCGGGGTCCCTGTGAACAGGCACAAGAAGAACATGGTTTGCCGTTACAGCCGTCAGCCTGCCGTTGGTTGGTCCGGATGAAGTGAAGGCACTGAGGGCCTGGCGAGGTGACGTGTGCGGGGCGTGCCGTGAGCCAGAGCTCGACCGCTCAGATTTGTCGATGTGGTAGGGACGGACCCATGCACCAGGGCCGTGCCTGTGAGGAGGCCCCGTGGGAGGCGATGGTCGAGCAGGTGATAACCGTAGGCAGGTTAAGCAGGGAAGGCAAATCAGCTTGGGTAAATGTAGGAAGATACATGCCACTGGGTCCGGCCCGAGCGGCTTGGGGATGATGCAGCCCGAGGGGCGCCCCCAACAAGGTAAGCTGAAGACATAAGCAAAAAGGGATACATGCCGCAGGGATGGACCCACGCGGCCTAGGAATAATGCAACCCAAGGGGCGCTCCCAGCTAGACGAGCTTGGAAGATGTCACCTGGTTCTATAGACGAAGTAGAGTTGGTGCAGCTGAAGGCGTGCGTTGAAGAAATGACTCCTCATGAGCCGCCAGAACCCTGAGCCTCGGGAGGCTCTGGGGGCTCGGGAGGTTCCCTGAAGACCATCTCCATCTCCTCCAGAACGGCGTGGTACCTGGCTTCCTGAGCCGCCAGGACACATCGCATGTTGCACTGATAGGCCGACGCCACACTTGGCAAGCCAAAAGGCATACGAACATAGTTGTGCGGCGGGCCCTCGCAGCGGCCCACACGCGAAGGCCAGAAACGCTCCTAAGATGCAGCCCTGTTGAGCCCTGGGATGTCGATGCAGACACGCAGCCCAGCATCCTCGCCAGGATGCGGAGCTGCGCCTCGTGGGCGGCTGTCACCGCGCACGACTCTTGCTTCTTGCAGTTCCTGGGTGGTCTTGGTGATGAACTCCTGAGTGGTGGCACTCCTTGCCCTGTGCTCTCCTGAGGGTCACGTGCCGCGAAGCACGCCTCTGAATGGTGCCCAAGCGCCTCCCTCGTGAGGTTGGCAAGGTCTGAGGCCCTCCAGAAGAGAGCCCCCGAGCCCTGCTTGAGGAGGGCGCGCCTTCCTATGCAATGGAGGGAGGCGCCCCTAGAGCGGGCGCTGGTCCTGACGAGGCTCCTGGCACGACGCCATCCTCCTGAGGTCCTGCACGGCGTGGCTTCTTCTTCTTAGGGATGGCCTCCAGAGGGCCTTCATTTCTGCTGTCGGGGTCATCGATTGCTGCAGCTTGAAAGGCGTGCTCGAGGGAGCACACCGCATCCTTCTCTTCACACGGGACTGTAATGATTCCTTCGCTTCCTGGCATCTTGAGAACGTTGTAGCCGTGATGATTGACTGCCATGAACTTGGCCAGGGCCAGATACCTGAGGATGGCATTGTATAGCAGGTGGATGTGCGCGACGTTGAAGTCGATGAGCTCGGTGCGGTAGTTCTTGCGCTCCCCGAAGTTGACAGGCAGGCGGACCTTGCCTATCGGTGTGGTTGAGCCGTTGGTCACTTATGAGAAAGGATTGGTGGGCTGGATCTGTTCATAAGGCACTTGGAGGTTGTCGAACGTGTCGACGGACAGGACATTGAGCCCTGTGCCACCGTCGATGAGGGTCTTGGTGACCTGCACATTGCTGATGACTGGGGAACACAGCATAGGGAGGGCGCCAGCGGTGGCTGCGCACTTGAGCTGATCCACCAAGTTGAAAGTGATGGTGCATTGGGACCACCTGAGCGGGCGCGTGGCGTCGAGTTTGGGGAGCGCCACGTTCATCTCGCGAGCGAACTGTTTGAAGGTGCACTGAGAGGCTGGGGCCTAGGTGCCGCCCAAGATGCAGGCAATCACACGCGGCTCCTGGAAGCCCCCAGCCCCCTCGTCCTGGTGGTGGTCGTCGTTCCTTCTTGGTGGCGGCAGCGAGGGAAGACCGGCGTTGCCCTGGGGGCGATCTTCATGCGGCGGGTCCCTCCGGGCGCCCTCGCGAGGTTGGTCCTGCCAACGGTCCTCGCGAGGCCGGTCGCGCCACTCTTGGTGCGGGCCACGGTCGTCCCAGCGTCCTCCTCCACATCCTCCTCCACGGCCGTAGCCCCGATCGTTGCGCTCGGGACGTCGACCGTAGCGTCCTTCTCATATGGCCCTGAGCTCTTGACAGTCGCTGGTGTTGTGGGTGTTCAGGTTGTGGAAGGCGCAGAACGGTCGGCCGTTCTTGGATGACTCGGGCTTATCCCTGCCCCGCTTGATGTCGGGCTCCTCTGCGAGCACAGCTGCCTCCTTGCGCTTCACGTCCTTGGCCTTGGCCTTCTTCTCCTCCGCGCCCACGGCTGGCAGCTCAAGGAGAGAGAGGCGCCCCTCCTCAGCTCTTGCGCACTTGGTCGCCATGTTGAACAGCTCCTGAGATGTGCAGAGCTCCTCGTGGATGGCGAGCTCTTCCTTCATCTTGACATCACGAACGCCGTCGGAGAATGCGGAGATGATGGCCTCGTCCATGACCTTGGGGATCTTGAGGCGGGTGTTGTTGAAGCGCTGGATGTACTTCTGGAGGGTCTCTCCTGGTTGCTGCATGATGCGGCGTAGATCACCCGCGGCCGGTGGGCGTTCTCGGGTGCCTTAGAAGTTGGCGATGAAGCGGTCGTGCATCTCGTCCCAGGAGGAGATCGAGTCATGTTGCAGGTTCAGGAGCCAGGAGCGAGCTCCATCCTTGAGAGCCATGGGAAACCAGTTCGCCATGACCTTTTCGTCGCTGTTGGCCGCTTCGATGCTCAGGTCATAGAGCTGCAGGAACTCCACGGGGCCGACGGTACCATTGTAGCGGGGAGGCAGATCCGGCTTGAACTTGCCCGGCCAGGCGACACTATGCAGCTCGGGGGTGAAGGCGCAACAGCCAGCCGTGGTTGCAGGGGCCCGCTTTGGAGGTGGAGCTTGGTCTTCACGAGGTCCGCGCTGCACCGCTGCGGGTGGTGCACGGTCTTGACGAGGTGGCACGGGGAGCGCAGGTGTAGCTTCTCGTGGCCGCGAAATTTCTTGGTAGCTTCTCTCTTCGCGCGTGGGTGCCGGGCGCTGGGGATCATGCCGCGGAGCTGCACGCCTTGGTGCCAAAGCGCCGTCTTGGGGCCGAGGTGGTGGAGGCATGCCTTGAGCCCCGTCCCCCGCGACTGGTTGAGGGGGAGGCAAAGAGTGGGACGACGCTGGAGAGCCCCCTGCAGCGCGGACGAGCTTGGCGACGCGGTCGAGCCACTCCTCCTAGAGGTTGTCGACGGGGCGGTAGCGCAGGAGCTTGTTCGCCGCGAGGAGCGCGGCCCGTGCCTCCATGGGAGCGCGGTGCGCGTGAGACGAAGAACCGAAGGATGCAGTGAGGACGCCTACTGCTCGTTTCCCGCCATGCCGGTGGCAGTGTTGGCGGTGGGAGATGGAGAGCGGCGATGTGGCCCGCCGACGGGAGCCGTCTGAGCGACGCGGGCGGTGAGGGCAGCCCGACGCTCAGCTCGAGCACGACAAGCGTCCGCCATGGAGACAACGGAGCGACAGAGCGACAAACTAATGGAAGGGAAGTTACGGCGCACACCTACCTAGCACGCCAAATGTCGGATGTGGGGTTCTGGCAAACCCTTAAGGTTCGAACACTGGGGTGCGCGCGAAGTCTTTCCTTCCTACCGATCTACGCCCTAGCTCGCTAAGATCTTGCGACGAACTCAACCAACTCGCAACTCATAAAGACACGAGGCTTATACTGGTTCGGGCCACCATTGTGGTGTAATACCCTACTTCAGTGTGGTGGTGGTGGATTGCCTCTTGGGCAGATGATGAATAGTACAAGGGAAGAACAACCTCCTGAGGTTGAGGTGTTCTTGTGAGTAGGCTCTCGATCGGGTTGGATCAAGCTAAGATGAGATGCCTCTACTATGGTGGCTAGCTCTACTTATATAGGCCCTGGTCCTCTTCGCAAATATCGAGCAGGAAGGGAGCCAACAATGGAGGGCCAATTTGAAGGGGGGTAGCTAGTACAAGCTATCCTGACAAAAGTGGTCTTCGCCTGCGAAAAGCTCTGGTGGTGACGCCGTCTTGGGCTCCACGATGACCTCCATCTTGCCGTCCTCCTGGTCTTGGTCTCGTTGCACCAATATAGCAACCTTTGCCTGATGCACCGGTACTCTTCGCCTGCGCTGGCCCTCTTAGCACCAAAGAGGAAACAAGGACCCTGCACACGCTGGCGCCCGCCTGGCGCCTACCTGGTGTCATGCGTCATGGCTCACGTCACGAGGGCCTCATAAGGTTTGCCCTGCCTTGATATCACCACTCCTCGTGAGCCTGTCTGGCTAGGCTACTCCAGAGGAGGTCTTGCATCGTCCGCCTCGCGAGGCTTGGACCCTCGCGAGGGTCTTGGATGCCTTGTTGATGAAGATGGGTCGTACAGCCTGCTAGCTTAGCCACGCGGTGGGCCGTAGGCAGGCAAGTCTGGGACCCCCGTTCCCAGAACACCGACACTACTGACCTCTAGCAAGGGTGAAATAGTAAAGGGAGGAAACCTTGTGCATTTAGTATCACGAAGAAGATGCAGTAAGAATCGCTCAACTAGTTTCTTTCATGGGATGAATGCGGTGTGAGTAGAGATGTAAGGTTTGCACGAATAAGGGAAGAGGAGTACCTCTTTCTGCTGGTAGTGTTGTGTCCTCCTTCTGTTTTACCAACAATCTTCTTGTGGTTCGCAGGAAATGAGAAGTTGTGGAGGACGGTGCAGCCTTGGACGAACCTATGGCCAAGTTGTTGAGTGTGGTGCGGTGGCCGTCTGTCGGCGGCGGGGAAGCAAAGCCGAGGCGGCGAACAACGGTGTAGCGGGAACAGCTCCGGTGCGGTGGACGGTTGCGACAGTGGAGCGGCAGCAGTGAGGCGCAGGACGGCGTGGTTGGAGTAGTTCTGGTATGGCGCACGTCGGCGTCGTGGAGGCAGCTCTACATCGGCTTCAGCTGCTAAGTCCTAGAGGGCATTGTGGTTGCGGTTGCGTTGGACGACGGCGTCGGGGTACCGGCTCTAGTGTGATGGAGGAGGGCGGCGGTGGATTGGGCGCTATGATGTGGAGGACGGAGGAGGCTGGGGTTTCGCGGCTGGCGGAGAGGGCGTTTTGGCACCCATGGAGTATTAATGGGGAAACGGAGGGAGGCAGGGAACTAAGGGGGAACAATGTTTTGGTTCGGGACGCGCTTGTTTGAAATTTGGGGAAAGTTACAAACTTTGCCCCCATCTAAAATTTCGGACATCTTGCGGGTTGGGGGTAGGACAGTAATCTCAGGTGTCCCAAATGTGGGCGGGATAGATTTCGGCCGAGCGCATGGGTGTTTGGGCACCCACAACATACGAATGCTTCTCAGAGGCGGTTGAGACTAGTGTCTTGGTGAAGTTACAAACCTACCCTGGTGGACATCGGGCCGATAGGCTACACGGCCCACAGTCAGGACAGTAATTTCCTACCACCAAACATTAGTCTTGCGCGGTTTCGGGTGACCAGAGGCCTATTTGGCGCTTTGTTCAATATTTGAGAGCAGAAGCATTAACGTTTTCGGTTCTCTTGAATTGAACATTCAGGACTTGTCAAACTTCGCAAATCTTTACTCTTGAAAATCCTAAAGCTACGATTATTTTGGAATGGAGGTGGTACATTTGAATATACATTGTACATGAGTATATATTAAAAAATATGCAACTTACCTTAGTTCATGTATGGTTCCAAATATAATCTCCTTGGTTGCAAAAAAAAGTTAGACATGCGTATGAATATATATAGCATGTTCAAACGCACAACAAAGATTGATGCCCCCTTTTACATCTGATTTTCAAATGCCATTATCTCGGGTTCAAATAGATGAATGCACTTGCTATGAATTCGAATCTTCGAAACCCCCTTTATGTTGAATTCGACATGTATTCTATTTCATAGCTAGCAATTTGGAATGTATCCATGCAAGTGACAAATGTATAAAGTGCTTCACACTAACAACATAGAGTGCACTAATTAATGTTTATATATGAATTGCAAAAGCATCCATTGCCTGTATTTTAAACCGCTCTCACTCTATGGATCGATAATATGAAATAAACACATGCACATGCTAGAATTCAATAGAGTATGGGTGTCTGATGGACCGATTTTCGTCCATACAAAATATGCAAAATTCATGATCTCATCCAAAAATAATAATGCCATTTATATTTTAATTTAATGTGTAGAACCGCCTTTATACGTAGATGCACTATGCCCCGGCCCGTTCTCACAAACGCGCTATATATCTCTCTATCTACCACATAAGTGCACACACTTTATATGCATCGGCATTTCTCTTTCACACATGCTCACAATCTCTCTCGGGGTGTCGGGGAGTCTCACGCACATGCTCTCTCTGTCTCTCTCTCTCTCTCTCTCTCTCTCTCTGACTACTATGTACCACTCTTTTCATTAATCTCAGTTGGAAAACACTATTTCTCTCACATGCATATATACACACGCACGGTCTCTACTAGCCCTCTGTACGCACATATATGTGCCTATGTGTCTCCCGCACCACTACAAAACAAAGACACATCCGTGACATTTTGGGACGAATGATTTTTTTCCTGTCATACACATGACACTTCTATGACGATAATTGTGACAAAACCCGGTATCATCATAGATGTGGTGGTCTCCTACTTCTATGACAAAAAATCATGACATAAAATGGGCTTTTCGTCCTGGGCGGGCCGGAGACGCAGCTGCATGACATTCTTTGGGCCGTCCATGACGGAAAAAACCGTGGTAGAAGCGAGGGGGAGGAAAATTTCGGGGAGTTCCCGGTTACGGTGGGAGGTCGGGGGCCGAGCGATGTGCGTTTCTCTCGTACACGCACGCGCGTGTGTGCGAGGCGTTGGCTCTAACTAAACCCGAGCGAGGCGTTGGGCTCTAACTTAACCCGAGCGATTGCACTACAGGCTACGCGTTACTGAACCTGAGTGATCGATCGATGGCTGTTAACTGAACCCGATCAAGCGATTCCTTCGGTACTGTTGCTAACTGAAGCCGATCGATGCTGCCTCTGGGATGAACAGTGAGTGTTGCGGGGGGGGGGGGGGGGGGTTGGATGAACAGTAGATGGTGGAGCGGTGGCATTGCCTCTGAATGAACAGGATCCCGTGGTGTGGTGGAGGGCTGGATGAACAGTAGATGGTGGAGCGGTGCCCGTGGAGGGGTGATTGAACAGGACCCCGTGGTGTGGAGGGCTGGATGAACAGTAGACGGTGGAGGGGAGCCCGTGGAGGGGTGGTTGAACAGTAGCCCGTGGAGTAGCGCGCGGTGGAGGCTGGATGAACAGGAGCCCGTGGAGGCTGGAGGAGGTCGACGGTAGCCCATGGAGGCTGGAGGAGGTCGACGGTGGAGATGAATAGTATCCCGTGGAGTCCCGTTTTGCGGTACGCCACACCCCTCCCGATGGACAGGACCCCCGTTTCGACCGTAGGAGGTCCGTTTCATCCGTTTTGCGGTACACCACACCCCACCCGATCAACATGACCCCTTTTTCGACCGTAGGAGGTCCGCTTCGTCCGTTTTGCGGTACGCCACACCCCTCCCGATCAATAGGACCCCCGTTTCGACCATAGGAGGTCCGTTTCCTCCGTTTTGCGGTACGCCACACCCCTCCCAATCAACAGGACCCCGTTCCGAATGTAGGAGGTCTGTTTCCTCCGTTGTGCGGTACGCCAGGCCTTGTTTCCATTGCCTGTTCCGTCCAAGCCCTCCCGATGAACACAACCACGCATTCCGTTCCGATCCAGCCGGTTGACTCCCACGTGTTCCGTTGCCTCCCGATGAACACGACGCATTTCGTTGCCTCCCCATGAACACGATGCATTCCGTTGCCTCCCCATGAACACGACGCATTATGTTGCCTCCCCATGAACACGACGACGTCGTTGTTTCTCCATTCTGACCCAGCCATGTACACGAGCCCTGGCCGTACGTATGCGCGAGTAGGCGTTCGAGACCCCGCCCATATGTACACATACGTGGCCGTATTTTCTTCCTTGCACCCTGGCCGCTGGACGTACGTGTACATGCTACGTGCGCGCCTCTACTATGACATGTACGCGCCTCTACTACGACACATGCGCGCCTCTACATCCACGAGTATATATGTACGTACACGTTCGCGACCAGAATGACAACACTACGTACGCTTCGACCAGGTGGGTCCCGACTGTCAGGCACTTCCTTGCCTGCGAAGATGTAGCTGGTGGGTCCCAGCAGTCAGGGGGCAAATCGTTTTTTTTTGCCCAGACGCACTTCCTTGCGTGCGAAGATGTAGCTGGTGGGTCTCAGCAGTCAGGGGCAAACACTTTTTTCGCGGAATACGGTGGCCCGTCTGGTGGGTCCCCGCTGTTAGGTGGAGGAATAATTATTTTGCATGTAATAAGGAGGCACTTCCTTGCTGCGGCCTTGGACCCAGCTGTCAGCCTCTCCACGTACAGTCCACATCCGATGGAAGCCGTTCCTTGATCACGTTGACCACGCGCACCGAGAGCACCACGGCGGTGGACGACGGCGAGGCCAAGGAAGCGAACGACGCGGAGCCGGGGAAGACGCGGCAGTGGATGCCCACACGTAGAGGAGTACGAGGGTTCACTGGTTCGCTGCGGTGTGAGGCTGCCATCTCCGTAGAATAACAGGGGGTGTGGGTGAGTAGAGGGATGGCCTGGCCAGCGGTGGGAGTAGTAGGGGCCGGTGAGGCCTCCGCCGCATCGCAGCAGGCCACGGGAGGCAGGAGCACGAGGCACGACCGGCGCTGGTTTGGGCGGCTGGAGCAAGAAGACCAGAGGTTGAAGAAGCACTACGACCGTTGGATGGACATCGTACGATCACTGGAGCTAGAATCGTGCATATTGACTAAGTTGACAAAGCCCTCCATCCCCGTCAACTTAGTAGGCCCACAAGTCAGCCTGCCACTATACTGGGTACCAGCTAATAGGGGGAGTATTCATTTTTTTTGTGCGTAATAAGGAGGCACTTCCTTGTGTGCGAAGATATAGCTGGTGGGTCCGAGCTGTCAGCGGTGGTAACATTTTTTTCACGAAATACAGATGCCCTTTCGGTGGGTCCCTGATGTCAGGTGGAGGAATCATTATTCTGCGCGTAATAAGGAGGCATTTCCTTGCATGCGGTCATGGACCCAGCTGTCGGCCTCTCCACGTATAGTTCACTTCAGATGCATGTCGGTTGTTGACCACATTGACCAGGCCGCGCCGAGAGCACCAGGGCAGTGGAAGACGACGAGGCCTCGGAAGGGAATGACACGGAGGCAGGGAAGACTCGACAGTTGTTTCCCACGCGGAGGGGAGTACGAGTGTACGAGGGTTTACTGGTTCGTCTGCCGTCGCCGAAGAATAACATCAGGTGTGGGTGAGTAGAGGGATGGCTAGGCCAGCGATGGGAGTACGGTGGGGCGGTGAGGCCTGCGCGGCAGCAGAGCCTGCCGCGGGGAGGAGGGAGCAGGCAGTCCCGCCGGCGTTTGTTTGAGTGGCTGGAGCAGGAAGAGCAGAGATTGAAGAAGCACGACGGCCGTTGGATGGCCATCCAACAGTCACTGCTTGTGCATCAACCTTTTTTTAGGAAAGCCTCAAATCTGTGGAAAACAACATACAGCCCATATGCCATTATTTCTAATAATTTATAATCCATTTGATAATTATTAAGGTTTTTTTGGAGCCCATATTCTTTTTGTTAGCATTACAACCCATATTGTGGCCATGGTTAAAAAATTATACGAAATTTTGCATATTTCGGTGCGGTCCGAACTGTTTTTAATCCCGAAATTTCGACTCACATTCAAACTGATTTTAAAAATAAATATATATCAATATAAAATCCAACAAATTCTCCACGCATAAAAATTAATGTAATTTAAAATCTCGAAATGAAAAAAATGATATTTGAAACTAATTGCCGGTTTGATGTGTTTTAAAAATGTACAACCCATTTCTCATTACCGATGGGCCATTTTCTCGGCCAGCCGAATGAAAGCTCTCCTTGTCTTGAAAGATTTGCAGCCCAACAGGCCTGACAAAGCGACTTACTTGGCAAATCACAAAAAAATTGGGCTGTGGCCATGGACCCAGCTGCCAGCCTCTCCATGTACAGTACTCTTCCGATGGAAGTCGTTCCTTGTCCACGTTGACCATGCCGCGCGCAGAGCACCACGGCGGTGGACGACGGCGAGGCCTAGGAAGGGGATGACGCGAAGCCGGGAAGACGCGGCAGTGGAAGCCCGCGCGGAGAGGAGTACGAGGGTTAACTGGTTCGGCTGCGGTGTGAGGCTGTCGTCGCCACAGGGCCTGGCCAGCGGTGGGAATAGTAGGGGGCAGTGAGGCCTCCGCAGAAGCACAGCCGGCCACGGGAGGCAGGAGCATGTGGCACGACCGGCACTGCTTTGGGCGGCTGGAGCAAGAAGACCAGAGGTTGAAGAAGCACTACGGCCGTTGGATGGACGTCGTACGGTCATTGGAGCTAGGATCGTTCATATTGACTAAGTTGACAAAGCCCTTCGTCCCCGTCAACTTAGTAGGCCCACAAGTCAGCCTCCCACCAAGGTGGGTCCCAGCTAGCCGGGGGAGTATTCATTTTTTTGTGCATAATAACGAGGCACTTCCGGTGGGTCCGAGCTGACAGCGGGGGGAACGTTTCTTTCGCGAAATACGGTTGCCCGTCAGATGGGTCCCAGCAGTCGGGGGGCAAACGTTTTTTCGCAAAATACGGTGGCCCGTCCAGTGGGTCCCTGCTGTAAGTTGGAGGGATCATTATTTTCCGCGTAATAAGGAGGCACTTACTTGCTGCAGCCGTGGACTCAGCTGAGACTCTCCATGTACAGTATACTTCTGATGGAAGTCGTTCCTTGACCACGTTGACCTCGCCGCGTTCCGTTGCATGCATGCGTCCATGGGTGTGGTGTGTCCCCACTGTCATCCTCTCACGTACAGTCATCTTCCGATGACTCTCGGTTGTTGACCACGTTGACCACACCGTGCCGAGCGCACCCAGATTGGAACGACCCAGAGATGGGGAAGACGGGGTAGTGGAGTCGCAGATGGAGAGGAGTGGGAAACTTCACTGGTTCGGGTGCGCGGCAGCACAGCCGCGGTGCCGCCCACAGGAGACAGGAGCAAGAACAAAGGTTGAAGAAGGAGTACGGCTGTTGTATTAACATCCAATGGTCCGGCTGCTAGAATCATTTGTTTATTAAGTTGACAAAGCCGTGCGTACACGTCCGCTTAGTAGGCCCACAAGTCAGTCACCAAATCTGACGGGTCCCAGCTGTCAACGGGATGAATATTTTTTTTTGCAAAACAAGGAGGCACTTCTGTCCGTGCGAAGATACAACCGGTGGGTCCCAGCTGTCAGGTGGAGGAAACATTTTTCAGCTTAATAAGGAGGAACTTTCCTTGCATGCGACCTTGGACCTCGTGGGTCCCAGCCGTCAGGCTCTCCACGTACAGTCCTCTTCCGATGACTCTCGTTTGTTGACCACACCGCACCGAACGCAGCGAGGCGGTGGACGACGGCGAGGCCCCGGAGGGGAACGACTCGGAGATGGCAAACACGGCAGTGGAGTCGCAGATTGAGAGGAGGAGAAGGGTGATAACTAGTTCTGTTGCGGCGTGGGCTGTAGTCTGTGGAGAATAATAGGAGGTGTCGAGGGGTGGAGGGATAGCCTGGCCGGCGGTGGGGTAGCGCGCGGTGGAGGTTAGATGAACAGGAGCCGGTGGAGTAGCCCGCGGTGGAGGCTGGATGAACAGGAGCCCGTGGAGGCTGGAGGAGGTCGACGGTAGCCCGTGGAGGCTGGAGGAGGTCGACGGTGGAGATGAACAGTATCCCGTGGAGTCCCGTTTTGCGGTACGCCACACCCCTCCCGATGAACAGGACCCCCGTTTCGACCGTAGGAGGTCCGTTTCGTCCGTTTTGCGGTACGCCACACCCCTCACTACAAAAAAAAGACACATCCGTGACATTTTGGGCCGAATGAATTTTTTTCTATCATACATATGACACTTCTATGACAATAATTGTGACAAAACCCGGTATCATCATAGATGTGGTGGGCTCCTACTTCTATGACAAAAAATCATGACAGAAAATGGGCTTTTCGTCCTGGGCGGGCCGGAGACGCAGCTGCATGACATTCTTTGGGCCGTCCATGACGGAAAAAACCGTGGTAGAAGCGAGGGGGAGGAAAATTTCGGGGAGTTCCCGGTTACGGTGGGAGGTCGGGGGCCGAGCGATGCGCGTTTCTCTCGTACACGTACGCGCGTGTGTGCGAGGCGTTGGCTCTAACTGAACCCGAGCGAGGCGTTGGGCTCTAACTGAACCCGAGCGATTGCACTGCAGGCTACGCGTTACTGAACCCGAGCCATTGATCGATGGCTGTTAACTGAACCCGATCGAGCGATTCCTTGGCTACTGCTGCTAACTGAAGCCGATCGATGGGATGAACAGTGAGCATTGTGTGTGTGGGGGGGGGGGGTTGGATGAACAAGGAACAGTGGCGTTGCCTCTGGATGAACAGGACCCCATGGTGTGGTGGAGGGCTGGATGAACAGTAGACGGTGGAGGGGTGCCCGTGGAGGGGTGGATGAACAGGACCCCGTGGTGTGGAGGGCAGGATGAACAGTAGACGGTGGAGGGTGCCCGTGGAGGGGTGGTTGAACAGGACCCCGTGGTGTGGAGGGCTGGATGAACAGTAGACGGTGGATGGGTGGTTGAACAGTAGCCGGTGGAGTAGCGCGCGGTGGAGGCTGGATGAACAGGAGCCCATGGAGGCTGGAGGAGGTCGACGGTGGATGAACAGTAGCGTGTGGAGGCTGGAGGGGGTCGACGGTGGAGATGAACAGTATCTTGTGGAGTCCCGTTTTGCGGTACGCCACACCCCTCCCGATGAACAGGACCCCCGTTTCGACCGTAGCGCTCCAACACAAGTCCGTTTCCTCCGTTTTGCGGTACGCCACACCCCTCCCGATCAACAGGACCCCCGTTTCGACCGTAGGAGGTCCGTTTCCTCCGTTTTGCGGTATGCCACACCCTCCCGATCAACAAGACCCCCGTTTCGACCGTAGGAGGTCCGTTTCCTCCGTTTTGTGGTACGCCACACCCCTCCCGATCAACAGGACCCCCGTTTCGACCGTAGGAGGTCCGTTTCCTCCGTTGTGCGGTACGCCAGGCCTCGTTTCCATCGGCTCTTCCGTCGAAGCCCTCCCGATGAACACGACCACGCATTCCATTCCGACCCATGAACACGACGACGACGCTGTTTCTCCGTTCCGACTCAGCCATGTACACGAGCCCTCACCATACGTATGCGCGAGTAGGCGTTCGAGACCCCGCCCGTATGTACACATATGTGGCCGTATTTTCTTTCTTGCACCCTGGCCGCTGTACGTACGTGTACATGCTACGTGCGCGCCTCTACTATGACACGTGCGCGCCTCTACTACGACACGTGTGCGCCTCTACATCCACCAATATATATGTACGTACACGTTCGCGACCAGAATGACAACACTACGTACGCTTCGACCAGGTGGGTCCCGACTGTCAGGCACTTCCTTGCATGCGAAGGTGTAGCTGGTGGGTCCTAGCAGTCAGGGGGAAACGTTTTCTTCACGAAATACGGTGGCCCATCCGGTGGGTCCCTGCTGTCAGGTGGAGGAAACATTATTTTCCGCGTAATAAGGAGGCACTTCCTTGCTGCGGCTGTGGACCCAGCTGTCAGCCTCTCCACGTACAGTCCATGTCCGATGGAAGTCGTTCCTTGACCACGTTAACCACGCCGCGCCGAGAGCACCAGGGCAGTGGACGATGGCGAGGCCTAGGAAGGGGGCGACGCGGAGCCGGGGAAGACGTAGCAGTGGAAGCCCGCGCGGAGAGGAGTACGAGGGTTCACTGGTTCGGCTGCGGTGTGAGGCTGTCGTCGCCGCAGAATAACAGGGGGTGTGGGTGAGTAGAGGGATGGCCTGGCCAGCGGTGGGAGTAGTACGGGGCGGTGAGGCCTCCGCGGCATCACAGCTGGCCACGGGAGGCAGGAGCATGCAGCACGACTGGCGCTGCTTTGGGCGGCTGGAGCAAGAAGGCAGAGGTTGAAGAAGCACTACGGCCATTGGATGCACATCGTACGGTCACTGGAGCTAGAATCGTTCATATTGACTAAAGTTGACAAAGGCCCCCGTCCCAGTCAACTTAGTAGGCCCACAAGTCAGCCTCCCACCATGGTGGGTCCCAACTAGCAGGGGGAGTATTCATTTTTTGTGCGTAGTAAGGAGGCACTTCCGGTGGGTCTGAGCTGACAGCGGGGGGAACGTTTTTTCACAAAATACGCTGGCCCGTCTGGTGGGTCCGAGCAGTCAGGGGGCAACGTTTTTTTCGCGAAATAAGGTGGCCCGTCCGGTGGGTCCCTGCTGTAAGGTGGAGGAACAATTATTTTGCGCGTAATAAGGAGGCACTTCCTTGCTGCCGCCTGGACCCAGCTGTCAGCCTCTCCACGTACAGTACTCTTCCGATGGAAGTCGGTCATTGACCACGTTGACCACGCCGCACCGAGAGCACCAAGGCGGTGGTCTGGACGACGGCGAGGCCTAGGAAGGGGACGACACGGAGCCGGGGAAGACGCAGTAGTGGAAGCCCGCGCGAAGAGGAGTACGAGGGTTCACTGGTTCGGCTGCGGTGTGAGGCTGCCGTCGCCATAGAATAACAGGGGGTGTGGGTGAGTGGAGGGATGGCCTGGCCAGTGGTGGGAGTAGTATGGGGGCGGTGAGGCCTCCGCGGCAGCATAGCCGGCCACGGGAGGCAGGAGCAGGCGGCACGACTGGCGCTGCTTTGGGCGGCTGGACCAAGAAGACCAGAGGTTGAGGAAGCACTACGACCGTTGGATGGACATCGTACGGTCACTGAAGGTAGAAACGTTTATTATTGACTAAGTTGACAAAGCCCTTGGTACGCTCCAACTTAGTAGGCCCACACGTCAGCCTCCGAAATGGTGCGCCCCAGATGTCAGGGGAAGGAATCATTTTTTGGGCGGCCGAAGCTAAGAATATCCGAAATCGAAGAAGAAGCACGACATCCGTTGGATAGACATCCAACGGCAACTGCTGCTAGAACCGTGTGTTAACTATAATAAGTTGGCAAAGCCTTGCATATGCGCCAACTTATTTTTTTAGGGGACGCGTCACTTAGTAGGCCCACAAGTGTGTGGCAGAGAACTTATAGCCCATTTACGTTTTGTAAGAATGTACAACCCATTTTGGAATTCTAATGGAATTTACAACAGCCCATTTACAGTTTGTTAAAAGTACAACCCATTTTCTAGCTAGGACAATGATTAATAATTTCAACCAACCGTTGAAGACAGAATTCAATAAAATTTCCCACATTTTGATGGGCTCCGAAATATTTTTATCCCGAAATTTCTAGTCAGATTAAATATAAATTTGTATTACGTAAAAATCTAACGAAACATTGCGCGCGCAACAATGAAAATTTAAGATTTTCAAAATCCATAAATAATATTTTATAAACTAATTTCGTGTTTGGTGCATTTTTTATAGTTACTGCCCAGTTTTTATAATTACATCCCATTTATTATTTTTTAAAGCCCATTTTCCTGTTAAGCCTAATGCATCCCTCCTAGGAAAGATTTGCAGCCCAGCGGGTATTCCTCAAAAAGACGTATAGCTGGGCTAGCCATTTTCATCTTGAAAAAATTAGTATCTGGGCTGGATATCTGGCCTGGGCTAGACGGGCCACAGCCCGCCCAGTTAATACCCTGCTCTCCTCAATACTGCTCGAGCTGCTTGGTCCCAGCTGTCGGCCGCACCTTGTGCAATTCTCTCGTTTATATTGACTACATAGGTTGACAATGGTGTGGGACCGTGATGTCAGGAAACCAGGAGAAAGCAAAAAAATATAGTTGTACATAATAAGGAGGCACTTGCGTACGTACGGCTATGGCCCTAGTGGGTCCCTAGTGTCATCCAGTCAAAATAAAGTCATCTCCTGAATCCTCATGTTCGTTGACGATGTTAACAATGCTCGGCGCCACGGCGAGCGCAACAACTCGAAGGACAATGGAGAGGGCCTCGCGGGCCCTACGGATGGTCTGATACAACGCCCGCTACTCATTCAGGAAGCCAGGATCATCGGACACCTATGAGCACCTTCGAGAAACTGAGACGGCATGAAACGGTAAGGCCGCGCTTGGGAGCTCTGGTTTATTTCAAACCTGTATTAACATACAAGTGTAATTTACTCATCATCGAAAACAACGCGTAAAATACAGGCGTAATGAAACCGAGGGCCCGAGGTCTGTAAGTAAAACCGGCGGGTTACGCGTGTAATTTGAGAGACCAGTGTATATTTTACGAGCACTACTATATGGACGACATTACCAGACGATACATGCACGACGTGCGTATCATGCCATCCATGGGCAAGGCTGAAACAGCAGCTAACGGCTGGATTAGCAATCGTCCGAGTGTCGTTCAGCGTTTTTATCGTGTGTCAAGTACTTCCGATATTTTACTAGTCGAAATCAACCAACCAAGCGCCTTCGCCCGAGACCATCTGCTTTAATTTACAAGCGTCAGTTTTACAAGCGGTTTTGGTTGGAAAACGACGATCCAATCACGGCCTAATATCATGAGTTGGTTGGAAGATCATATGGTTTCACGTCTAACCAACCCGACTTGTCGCATAGGCTATGAATGAAACATCAGACGATGAACTTCTTAAGCACGGAAACAACAGAAGAGGATGATCTTCTTAACAAGCAAATCACTGGCATTAGATCGACATGCAAAACAATACGAAGCATTATTCTCAGGAGGCACGGTGAACAGCTCGTGATGCCGCATGCCACAACATTCCAAGCTCAACTTTGCAATCAAACACAAGGCCTGGCATTACATAGACAATATTCAGAACAAACTCTTAACACAGGAATATCTCAGCAGAGTAACTATCTACTTCTAAACTGAACACAGGAATAGGAAAAAACACCCGACGCTTCTGGCTAACATCAATGAGCAAATTTTGACAAGGTTTTCCAATTCCAATATATTAAACTAACGTCTTCTTGCTAACATCAATGATTAAACTTTGACAAGCTTTTCCCATTCAAAATATGTAATGCCTATGATCATGGAGTCCTGTCGCTTCTTGCTAACATCAATGATTAAACTTTGACAAGCTTTTCCCATTCAAAATATGTAATGCCTATGATCGTGGAGTCCTGTCGCTTCTTGCTAACATCAATTATTAAACTTTGAAAAGCTTTTCCCATTCAAAATATGTAATGCCTATGATCGTGGAGGCACTCCACGTGTTGTTAAATTGCCAATGGTCTCTGCAGACTAGTCATGTCACCGGTGTCTAATAATACTCTGTAAAGCTTCTCGGTCATTCCTTCTGTAATGTAGCGCAAACAGTGACTGCTTCTTTCTGCAAAGTGGAACGACCAACTGGACCCAGTAATGCAGCAGTTTGCCTTGGACACATTGGCTCCTTTTGTGCAGTTCAACTAAAATCGAAGTCGGAATAAAACCGAGCTTTAATTTTGATATCCCTGTAAGCAACAAAAGGTATAAGGGAAACAATTACTGAGAAATAACGGTTGATGACTTGTACTCCCAGAAGAAAAACATCTACTGATCTACCTTATCTTAATGGGAAACAAAGCAGGAGAGTAGCAATTCTCAATCAGTGTGATTCATTCATATTAACTGAGACATTATCTTAACAATGCCTTGTTTCAAGATGTATAAAGAACGAAAAAGCAGAAAAGTATCATTCCTAAAACAATGCGACTGATTCATTTTAACAGAGACATTATCTTAACAATACCTTGGTTAAACATGTAGAAAGAACTACAAAGCAGGATAGTACCATTTGTAAAACACTGTAAGTCTGTAACTGATATATAATAACAGAGACATTATCTGAACAATACATTTCTTAAACATGTACTCCGGCCGATCCCTAACAGAAATGGTACTCCTGCCGATCCCTAACAAGTGTTTGCAGTTTTGAACTAAGATTCAGTAGTTAATTCGGAGGAAGGTCGGTACTGACCATTCAAGACCAAGATTTGAAACAACTCGTGAGGAAGATCTCACAGAGATCTCAACACATATATGGAAATCCGGTCTCATTTTGTGCAGTTCCACCAAAATTAAGCGAAGCAAAATGTCGCAATAGCAACAAGTTGAAAAGATATCCCTGTTTTAACAGAGGCAAAAAAGGAATCAATTACTGGCCAATAAAGGAGGATGAAACATGCGGCCACAAAAATGGTAATCCAGCCAATCCCTAACAAGTGTTGCAGTTTTGAAATAAGATTCAGTAGTTAATTCTGAGAGTGGCATCAATTACTGGCTTATAAAGGGGGTGATGCTGAATTTGTTGTAACAAAGCAACAAGCATCATGTCTGGGTTGGTCCCATTTTTGTTCACTACTTAATGGGAAAAGACAGCAATACAATAGCTTCAATTCAACATTTATTTAAAACAGTACCAATAGAAGTAGCACAACATCTCAAAGCACACTGCACAATCATGTGGATGAAGGCCTGTACTGACCTTTCATGAGACCAACAATGATAAAATACGAATCTGCCAACACGAATAGGAAATCCAATCTCGTTTTGTGCAGTTGCACTGAAATCAAGCAAAGTGTTTCGCGTAGCGAAGCAAAATGTCGCAATAGCAACAAGTTGAATAGATATCCCTGTTTAAACAGAGGCAAAAAAGGAATCAATTACTGGCTAATAAAGGAGGATGAAACATGCGGCCACAAAATGGTAATCTCGCCAATCCCTAACAAGTGTTGCAGTTTTGAAATAAGATTCAGTAGTTAATTCTGAGAGTGGCATCAATTACTTGCTTATAAAGGGAGTGATGCTAAATTTATTGTAACAAAGCAACAAGCATCATGTCTGGGTTGGTCCCATTTTTGTTCACTACTTAATGGGAAAAGACAGCAATACAATAGCTTCAATTCATCATTTATTTAAAACAGTACCAATACAAGTAGCACAGCATCTCAAAGCACACTGCACAATCATGTGGATGAAGGCCTGTACTGACCTTTCATGAGACGACCAAGATAAAATACGAATCTACCAACACGAATAGGAAATCCAATCAAGTTCTGTGCAGTTGCACTGAAATCAAGCAAAGTTGCCGATGTGACATTTAAGTTTTCTATAGCAACAAGTTGAATAGATATCCCTGTTTTAAAAGGCAAAAAAGAAAACAATTACTGGCCAATAAAGGAGGATGAAACATGCGTCCACAAAAAGAAGCATCTACCTTATCTTGATGGAAAACAAAGTATAGGACAGTAGCATTTCTAAAACGGTTGCATTGATTCATATTAACAGAGAAATTCTCTTAAAACAGATCAGTAGTTAATTCTGAGAGTGGCATCAATTACTGGCTTATAAAGGGGGTGATGCTGAATTTGTTGTAACAAAGCAACAAGCATCATGTCTTGGTTGGTCCCATTTTTGTTCACTACTTAATGGGAAAAGACAGCAATACAATAGCTTCAATTCATCATTTATTTAAAACTGTTGCATTGATTCATATTAATATAGACATTCTCTTGAAACAACATTCATTAAAAAATGTAATTTACTTTTAACAGTGGCATTGCTTCAATTTTCCGGCGGCATTCTTAGATTAACAA
This sequence comes from Triticum aestivum, assembly GCF_018294505.1. Taxonomy (NCBI): domain Eukaryota; kingdom Viridiplantae; phylum Streptophyta; class Magnoliopsida; order Poales; family Poaceae; genus Triticum; species Triticum aestivum. The sequence continues at coordinate 168,702,014 of NC_057803.1, forward strand.
CAGCAAAATAGCTGCATGGGACATGCCAGCACCATGTGCGTCCACACGTATAAATGGGTGATGCAGAGTATGTAGCCAAGCAGCATATATGCGCTGGTCCCATATTTGTTCTCTTTGAACCTTCTTCCTATGTGAGGGCAGCAAATCTAGTCATGCACAAACTACCCGACCCCCCAGTTTCTTTCCCTTTTCAACAAAGAGATCGTTTCCTTACAGATGTGTGTACTGGGTTACCCCTCTTTTCCCTTTTCGACCTGCAAAGCGGCTGGATAGCCAGTCTATACTACTTTCCGCCCCTCGTTTCCTCATTGAACCATGTCCTAGATTCTTGCTCCAGCCCACCGCACCCTTCTTTCCTCTTTTAACCAAGACCTAGATTCGACTACAGAACGAAAAAGATCTACATGCAGCTAGAGCAATGACGGTTTCAAAGAAACTTATACCTTAGGGTCATCGGGATGTGGCAAGGCATGCGGCGGGAGGCCGGATCTGCCCACACTACGTACGACAGCGAGGAAGAAGGGGTCGGTGGCCCTCTCGCACAGGCGCTGGGTGAAAGAGAACAGCGCAGCCGACAGTGGATTGCCTCCCTCGCCGAAGGCGATAGAGTGAACGCTGCACCTCCTCCCCTTCCCAGTGCGACGGGATACAGACGCCTCCTTCACCAGCTGTGAGGGGGGGGAGAGACAATAGGCCAACGTAGTCTTTTTTAGATCTGGTGAAGAGAGGGTGAGAGACTGTGAATATAGCAAACCCTAGCAAATGAACGCTGAGCCTCCAGCGTGTAACATATATGTAGTGCGGCGAGCGTGTGGAGAGTGCAAACCCTAGCGAACAAGCGCCGAGGCTCCCGCTTATATATCTCCATCTCCAACCATATTTGTCCAACTGGCACATTATTTACGTTGTTAATTATATATGCAGCAATATTAACGTACAACATCTCTTGTTTGCGCATGTCCGGACCGCTGCCATGGCCGGTCCTGACCAACACGAACCCTCTTCATCACCCACGCGTGCTTCCCGCCCGAAACAGTCAGTGCCGCATTCATGCCCGGCCAGAGCGGACGTGACCTCTCACTAGCACCGGCATTGAAGTGGCGCGCCGGCCGAGAGAGCGTCGCCCGCGCCGCTTCCGGGTGCACGCGGCTGCTCCGTGTTCAAAGGTCGCAATAGCCGGCTACAACATGCATGTAAAAAAAATTTGGGAGTCCGTGCTACAGCTAGCTGTCCTCACCCAACTCGTCAATCTCTTCTAGTAGTGCTAGTACTCCATGGCGCGATCCATCGACAAGCAGGTGGGAAAGTTATGGTATACTACTCGGTTTGCGGTGAGTGGCATGCCGAGCGACCGTGTGAGACACGAACACGACAGACGTGATTTAAACGTTGGTTTTGCTCGGTGGCGCGATCCAACGAAACGAAACATTGGTTTCTCTCCGTTTCCATTTTTTCTCCAGAAAAACGGAAACTTTTCCACTCCATTTTCATTCCTATTCCAAGGTTGCACTGTTACAACATTCCATCAAATACAAAGGAAAACTAACACACATGTTGATGCATCTCAATGACTCACAGATCATAGCCAATATTTACTTCACAACTAAAGAAAAAAGTTGTGAGAGCGTGTACGAAAGAAAAACTACTGATGGGGTCACTACGACTTAAACCCTAAACCCTAAACATGATTTAATTTCCTAGCCATGTAGAACATGTCGAAGGAAAGACGACTGGCACCCTTGGATCATATGATGCTTTTGTGCAGTTCCACTAAAATCGACCTGAGCATCCCCGATGGCAAAGATATTGAAGAAGTATGATTAGAATAATAGTACTTGCACTAGTTCATGAGACATAAACTCATCGCAAGTAGAAGCCGATAGAAGTAGAGAAAGATCGACATGGAGATGGAGCTACGGCAGTGGAGCAAGCCGGCTCCAAAAGGAAGATGGACTACCTGGGACATCGGGCTGTAGCTAGAAGGGCGGTTGGGACGCGACATCGGCCCATACCACGGTGACCCCCGATTGGGACGCATCGACTGTGGGTTTTCTCCCTCGCCAATGTCAACCGCGTCTACATAGAACATTGTTTCCTTCCCCCAGCTGCGGGATCAGGCCCGTCATTCTATGCTTGTGAAGAGAGCAACCTAAGCAAGCAGGCTTGTAGCTTAGGCTCCTGCTAGTGTATATATAATGGTTTTCTTTTTCTCTCCATATCAACCATTTTATATTGCGTACGTGTCATTCAAGAATGAAATGATGGTTGCTTCTTCCGACTAACTTACTGTTTGATTTGACTGCTCCTTAGTGGCCCCTACACGTACTCCCCCTACGTGTATGAAATAGTCACACGTACACATGGATGCAAAAACGCGCGCGACGCCCTAATGCATGCATGTCCGAGCACACGATGGAACACACACGGTGACGCTCAAGTGCTCAACCTACACGTGCATGCACACACATACTCAGTCAGGGTGAGCTAGTGACCGTATGAACACCAGAAAATATATATATTGAGCGCAATGAGCGTATTATGAAGTCCACTGACCGTATTTTTACAAATATACAGTGACAGACAGTGTATTTATCTCGTTTGAAATTAAGCCATGTTAACCGGAGAGGAGGCAGCATGGACTAGCATTACTTTGTTGTGTCCCGTCAACTTGCCGAACGAGGAGAAGGTTGCAGGATGGGAGAAGCTTGCGCGCGGTGGCTCGCAGGACAAGGAGAAACTTTTGACTAATGCAAGCTCTCCCTCGCTCAGGCGGTGGACGTGCAACAGTTAATTCGGTGTCAGATTGCCAGAAGCATACTACACTATACTACTAGGAACCGGATGGAGGAGCGTCTGCACTCTTATTATAATTTTAAAATGTGATAAAGAAATCTTCAACACATTTGGTTCTCTTCGAGGGTTCTCGCATGTGATAATGGAAGTTGATTGCATGGAACACAGCCACAATTCTTGCTTAATTCTGGCTCATATCCTGTTACAAATAGTAGCGCTCAGTAATATTTCCTCTTTTTTTGTTATTCAGCATGTAAACAGGACAGCAAACCTTGCGGCGCATCCTCGTGCGAACCGTGCTTGCTCCACTTTGAATGTGGCCGAGAGCTGGCTTGATGAAACACCTCGCTTCCTACTTCTTTTTTTGGCTTCCTAGTGACCAGTGTCTTGGCTGATCGTCCTAAGAATGCTTATATATATGAATAAAGCTCTCTCATTTACCCGCAAAAAAGATTAAGCCATATTAACCGGAAAGGAGGGAGTATGGACTAGCACAACTTTTTGGTGTGTCCCCTCAACTCGCAGAACGATGAGAAGCTTGAAGGACAAGGTGAAGCTCGCTTATGCCTTTTGACTAATGCAACCTACCCTCGGTGGACATGCATCAGTCCATTCGGTGTCAGATTGTCAGAGGCATACACTGTAGTACCCAACATGCGGAGTACCATCATTGTTCGACTTCACGAAGGGGCGAAGAGCCAAGTGCAGTACTAGTACGCGTACTTGGTTTTGCACCTTCATACTACTCCACCCTCCATCAAAGTTTACAGGGCGCGCTTCATTATGATGCATTTCTCTCAATGCATTTCCACCACCAGAGAGACTTTAGACGCGTTTGGTTTAATGCTTAATTAATTAGGGCGTGGTAACCACAATCAAGTCCACAGTTTTCTCTCCATGTACTGTACTACTACGGAGTGCATGCATGTGTGTACCCAGGGTGGAAGCACTGCATGCATGTGTGTACGGATTATTCCCTATAGTAATAGACGCCGTGCTATAACTACCAATGCTATTTTTCAGGCCGATCGCTAGTCGCCTTGGTCCCATAGATTTTTTTCTTTTTTCTGAAGCGTGCTGTATAAACAGTGACGGATGGAGTAGTATGAGCGGATTCAAAGAAGAGCGTATTGATGGTTGCTTCTTCAGAGCAACTTACAGTGGGAAAGTGGGGCTTATGATTTGACTGCTCATTACTCACTATTAATGCGGCGCAACGAACGGGCTGAGTCTCCCATGCGGTTGTGCACTACCCCCTCGGTTCTTAAATATACTCCGGAGTATTTGTCTTTCTCAAATATGTTGAAATCTCTGTTAAGACGAATAGAATATTTAGGAACGGAGGGAGTACACATAAGAAGCAAAATGAGTGAATCTACACTCTAAAATATGCCCGTTTGAAATTTGTAAAAAGATAAATATTTAGGAACGAAGGAGTATAATTTCGTGCATGGCACATGGACCTGGATGATGAAGAGGCTTCTGGCAATGCTATCAAGCTTCCATCATTTTTTTACATAATTGACGTACTATACAAATAATTTTCCAGCGACATGAAATTGTACAATGGTGTGAGCTTTCAGCTTTTGTTTCGCGTGTCTTGCCATCGATGCTCTTTCGAAAACAATAAAAAACTAACTTCCTTGCTAATGCATGCCAATTATTAGCAGATCAGAGCTAATAATTACATCACAACTGAAGACAAAGTTGTGAGAAGGTGTTAAATTAAAATTGATCCATGCTTTCATTGGCAGCAACGTCCCCCTAGCTCTGTCTAAATCAACAAGGCATGTTGGGAAAAAAGTAGTTGTCTGGAGCATGCAACATTCCGATCATTTTGTGCAGTTCCACTAAAATAGAGATGAGCGTCCCTGTTCCAAAGATATCAAGTGTGATTACGATAATAGAGGACTGCTGATGAAACAATAAACACACAAATAGAAGCCGGTCACCTTTGCGGTCTCTCTTAAGACTAACTAGTTGGAGAAGATTAGGCTCGGAGTTGGATGAGGAGGATAGAGCAAAACCAATCTCCCTTTGTGCAGTTGCACCGAAATGTAGAGACGTTGCCCGTGTGACATTTTAGTACAACTGCACAAAACACTCTTAAGAAAAAAGTGATTTGTGCAGTTCACCAAAAGGTCGCAATAGCAACGAGATGAAATGGATAGCCCTGTTTGCAAAAAAGAGGTAGAAAGGAAACAATTACTGGCCAATAATAGTTGATGACACATGCGACGACAAAAAAGAAGCATATTCCTTGTCCTAAGGGAAGATAACAACACGGTTGTGTTTATCTAAAACGGTGTTAGGACGAGAATGCAATATGGAAAGTACGTCGGACGAGCTACGTTTTGGTCAAAGAACTATGGAATATCCACATGCAGCGACGTGGGAAAACAGGCAGTGGAGCGAGGTCAGAGGGGATACCTGGAGGTCATCAGGATGTAACTAGGTGAGCGGCGGCGGGCGGAATCTGTGAGCAGGTGGCGTAGGCCCTGCCGCGCCGGAGCTTGGTCAGAGAGAACGACGTGTACCGCAGATCGGGACGTGCTACCTTGGCAACGTCAAACAAAGAAATGATGCACTTCCTTCCTTTCCCCCGGCGGACGAGATGCGGCCGAATCAGTGACCAACGATGAGAGAGAGAGAGAGGCCACTGCACTCCCTTTCCCCCGGCGACGGCATGCGGCCGGATAAGTGACCAACGATGAGAGAGAGAGAGGCCACCGCACTCCCTTTCCCCCGGCGGACGGGATGCGGCCAGATCAGTGACCAATGGTGAGAAGAGAGAGGCCACCGGAGCCTTGTGTGAGATACTCTGAAGAGCGGACTACCTTTTCCTCCATAAAAATCGTTTTATATTCTGTGAACGTGCCATTGAGCGCTATAACTTTATTTAAAAATAATGCGGCAACGCGTCAAGTCGAACTTTGTTTCGTGCACGCGTGGTACACGACCTCCCTAGGTAAACAACCGCTATATGCGTTCAAATTAGCACGTGGGCTGCCATTTCGTAAAGAAATGAGCCCCACCGTGTACCCGCGCGAGTGTGGCTGGGCACGAAGCGTGAGTACGTGCATGGTGCACCTATTCTCTTCTTGTATACGTACACCACCTATGTGGGGTTGTGTGAGAGAGATACAAACCTAGAGAGATATAGTGTGTGGGTTCTTGAGAGTTTTTTTGGGGGGGGGGGGTTAATCAAAAAATTTAACATATGCAATGTGTGTGAAATAGAGTCCTGGATATAACATATATATAGAGGGGGCGATCCACGAGAAGAGAGTGGAGGTATCATCGGCTTGAGGTGTCTATAGAATCGAAGAGAGGGATGATGTGCCATCGAATTTGTGTGTGCCCACGTCAAAGATATAGAGTGTTGGGGAACGTTGCAGAAAACAAAAAAAATTCCTACGTTTCACCAAGATCAATCTATGGAGCCAACTAGCAATGAGAGGAGAGTTCATCTACATACCCTTGTAGATCGCGAGTGGAAGCGTTCAAGAGAATGGGGATGATGGAGTCGTACTCGCCGTGATCCAAATCACCGACGACCAAGTGCCGAACGGACGGCACCTCCGCGTTCAACACACGTACGGAGCGGATGACGTCTCCTCCTTCTTGATCCAGCAAGGGGGAAGGAGAGGTTCATGAAGATCCAGCAGCACGACGGCGTGGTGGTGGATGCAGCAGTGATCGCAGCAGGGCTTCGCCGAGCTTCTGCGAGAGGGAGAGGTGTAGTAGGGGAGAGGGAGGCGCCAAGACTTCAGATGTAGTTGCCCTCCCTCCCCCCTTTATATAGGCCCCCTAGGGGGGTGCGCCGACCCTAGGAGATGGGATCTCCTAGGGGGGCAACGACCAAGGGGGTGGAGTACCCCCCAAGGCAAGTGGAGGCGCCCCCTCCCCTAGGGTTCCCAACCCTAGGCGCATGGGGGGCCCAAGGGGGGGCGCACCAGCCCACTATGGGCTGGTTCCCCTCCCCACTTCAGCCCATGGGGCCCTCCGGGATGGGTGGCCCCACCCGGTGGACCCCCGGGACCCATCTGGTGGTCCCGGTACAATACCGGTGAACCCGAAACTTTCCCGATGGCCGAAACTACACTTCCTATATATAATTCTTCACCTCCGGATAATTCCAGAACTCCTCGTGATGTCCAGGATCTCATCCAGGACTCCGAACAACTTTCGGATTACTGCATACTCATATCTATACAACCCTAGCATCACCGAACCTTAAGTGTGTAGACCCTACGGGTTCGGGAGACAAGCAGACATGACCGAGACGACTCTCTGGTCAATAACCAACAGCGGGATCTGGATACCCATGTTGGCTCCCACATGCTCCTCGATGATCTCATCGGATGAACCACGATGTCGAGGACCTAATCAATCCCGTACTCAATTCCCTTTGTCAATCGGTACATTACTTGCCCGAGACTCAATCGTCGATATCCCAATACCTTGTTCAGTCTCGTTACCGGCAAGTCACTTTACTCGTACCGTAATGCATGATCCCGTGATCAACCACTTGATCACATTGAGATCATTATGATGATGCATTACCGAGTGGGCCCAGAGATACCTCTCTGTTATACAGAGTGACAAATCCTAGTCTCGATTCGTGCCAACCCAACAGACACTTTCGGAGATACCTGTAATGTACCTTTATAGTCACCCAGTTACGTTGTGACGTTTGGCACACCCAAGGCACTCCTACGGTATCCGGGAGTTGCACAATCTCATGGTCTAAGGAAATGATACTTGACATCTAGAAAAGCTACAGCAAACGAACTACACGATCTTTGTGCTATGCTTAGGTTTGGGTCTTGTCCATCACATCATTCTCCTAATGATGTGATCCCATTATCAATGACATCCCCATGTCCATAGCCAGGAAACCATGACTATCTGTTGATCAATGAGCTAGTCAACTAGAGGCTCACTAGGGACACATTGTGGTCTATGTATTCACACATGTATTACGATTTCCGGATAATACAATTATAGCATGAATAATAGACAATTATCATGAACAAGGAAATATAATAATCATTTTATTATTGCCTCTAGGGCATATTTCCAACAGTCTCCCACTTGCACTAGAGTCAATCATCTAGTTACATTGTGATGAATCGAACACCCATGGAATTCTGGTGTTGATCATGTTTTGCTCTAGGGAGAGGTTTAGTCAACGGATCTGCTACATTCAGGTCCGTATGTACTTTACAAATCTCTATGTCTCCATTTTGAACACTTTCATGAATGGAGTTGAAGCGACGCTTGATATGCCTGGTCTTCCTGTGAAACCTGGGCTCCTTGGCAAGGGCAATAGCTCCAGTGTTGTCACAGAAGAGAGTCATCGGGCCCGACGCATTGGGTATGACTCCTAGGTCGGTAATGAACTCCTTCACCCAGACTGCTTCGTGTGCTGCCTCCGAGGCTGCCATGTACTCCGCTTCACATGTAGATCCCGCCACAACGCTTTGCTTGCAACTGCACCAGCTTACTACCCCACCATTCAAAATATACACGTATCCGGTTTGTGACTTAGAGTCATCCAGATCTGTGTCGAAGCTAGCATCGACGTAACCCTTTACGACGAGCTCTTCGTCACCTCCATAAACGAGAAACATTTCCTTAGTCCTTTTCAGGTACTTCAGGATATTTTTGACCGCTGTCCAGTGTTCCATGCCGGGATTACTTTGGTACCTACCTACCAAACTCACGGCAAGGTTTACATCAGGTCTGGTACATAGCATAGCATACATGATAGACCCTATGGCCGAGGCATAGGAGACGACACTCATCTTTTCTCTATCTTCTGCCGTGGTCGGGCATTGAGCCAAGCTCAATCTTGTACCTTGCAATACATGCAAGAACCCCTTCTTTGACTGATCCATTTTGAACTTCTTCAAAATCTTGTCAAGGTACGTACTCTATGAAAGACCAATGAGGCGTCTTGATCTATCTCTATAGATCTTGATGCCTAATATATAAGCAGCTTCTCCAAGGTCCTTCATTGAAAAACACTTGTTCAAATAGGCCTTTATGCTTTCCAAGAATTCTATATCATTTCCCATCAACAGTATGTCATCCACATACAATATGAGAAATGCTACAGAGCTCCCACTCACTTTCTTGTAAATGCAGGCTTCTCCATAAGTCTGCATAAACCCAAACGCTTTGATCATCTCATCAAAGCGAATGTTCCAACTCCGAGATGCTTAAAGATCCATTTATCATACATGGATCCTATCTCGGATTTCATGGCTTCCAGCCATTTGTCGGAATCCAGGCCCGCCATCGCTTCTTCATAGTTCGAAGGTTCACCGTTGTCTAACAACATGATTTCCAAGACAGGGTTGCCGTACCACTCTGGTGCGGAATGTGTCCTTGTGGACCTACGAAGTTTAGTAGCAACTTGATCTGAAGTTTCATGATCACCATCATCAACTTCCTCTCTAGTCGGTGCAGGCACCTTAGGAACATTTTCTTGAGCTGCGCCACTTACCGGTTCAAGAGGTAATACTTCATCAAGTTCTACCTTCCTCCCACTCTGAGGTAGAAGGTATACCCAACAGTCTTTAGGGTATCCTATGAAGACGCATTTTTCCGACTTGGGTTCGAGCTTTTCAGGTTGAAGTTTCTTGACATAAGCATCGCATCCCCAAACTTTTAGAAACGACAGCTTGGGTTTCTTCCCAAACCATAATTCATACGGTGTCATCTCAACGGATTTCGACGGAGCCCTATTTAAAGTGAATGCGGCAGTCTCTAAAGCATAGCCCCAAAATGATAGCGGTAAATCGGTAAGAGACATCATAGATCGCACCATATCTAATAGAGTGCGATTACGACGTTCAAACACACCATTACGCTGAGGTGTTCCAAGCGGCGTGAGTTGTGAAACTATTCCACATTTTTCTTAAGTGTGTGCCAAATTCGTGACTCAAGTATTCTCCCCCACGATATGATCGCAAGAACTTGATTTTCCTGTCACATTGATTCTCAACCTCACTCTAAAATTCCTTGAACTTTTCAAAGGTCTCAGACTTGTGTTTCATTAAGTAGACATACCCATATCTACTCAAGTCATCACTGAGGGTGAGAACATAACGATAACCACCGCGAGCCTCAACACTCATTGGACCGCACACACCAGTATGTATGATTTCCAATAAGTTGGTTGCTCGCTCCATTGTTCCTGAGAACGGAGTCTTGGTCATTTTACCCATGAGTCATGGTTCGCACGTGTCAAATGATTCGTAATCAAGAGACTCTAAAGGTCCATCTGCATGGAGTTTCTTCATGCCTTTGACACCTATGTGACCAAGGCGGCAGTGCCACAAGTATGTGGGACTATCATTATCAACCTTACATCTTTTGGTATTCACACTATGAATATGTGTAGCATTACGCTCGAGATTCATTAAGAATAAACCATTCACCATCGGAGCATGACCATAAAACATATCTCTCATATAAATAGAACAACCATTATGCTCGGATTTAAATGAGTAGCCATCTCGTATTAAACGAGATCCTGATACAATGTTCATGCTCAAAGCTGGCACTAAATAACAATTATTGAAGTTTAAAACTAATCCCGTAGGTAAATGTAGAGGTAGCATGCCGACGGTGTTCACATCGACCTTGGAACCATTCGCGACGCGCATCGTCACCTCGTCCTTCGCCAGTCTCCGCTTATTCCGCAGCTCCTGCTTTGAGTTACAAATGTGAGCAACCTCACCAATATCAAGTACCCAGGAGCTACTACGAGTACTGGTAAGGTACACATCAATTACATGTATATCACATATACCTTTTGTGATGCCGGCCTTCTTGTCCGCTAAGTATTTGGGGCAGTTCTGCTTCCAGTGAACACTTCCCTTGCAATAAAAGCACTCAGTCACGGGCTTGGGTCCATTCTTTGGCTTCTTCCCGGCAGCTTGCTTACCGGGCGCGGCAACTCCCTTGCCATCCTTCTTGAAGTTCTTCTTACCCTTGCCTTTCTTGAACTTAGTGGTTTTATTCACCATCAACACTTGATGTTCCTTTTTGACTTCTACCTCTGCTGATTTCAGCATTGCAAATACTTCAGGAATGGTCTTTTCCATCCCCTGCATATTGAAGTTCATCACAAAGCTCTTGTAGCTTGGTGGAAGCGACTGAAGGATTCTGTCAATGACCGCGTCATCCGGGAGATTAACTCCTAGCTAAGTCAAGCGGTTATGCAACCCAGACATTTTGAGTGTCTGCTCACTGACAAAACTATTTTCCTCCATTTTACAGCTGAAGAACTTGTCGGAGACTTCATATCTCTCGACCCGGGCATGAGCTTGGAAAACCATTTTCAGCTCTTCGAACATCTCATATGCTCCGTGTCGCTCAAAACGCTTTTGGAGCCCCGGTTCTAAGCTGTAAAGTATGCCGCACTGAACGAGGGAGTAATCATCAGCACGTGTCTGCCAAGCGTTCATAACGTCTTGGTTCTGTGGGACGGGTGCATCACCTAGCAGTGCTTGTAGGACATAATCTTTCTTGGCAGCTATGAGGATGATCCTCAGGTTCCGGACCCAGTCCGTATATTTGCTGCCATCATCTTTCAGCTTGGTTTTCTCTAGGAACGCGTTGAAGTTGAGGACAACGTTGGCCATTTGATCTACAAGACATCTTGTAAAGATTTTAGACTAAGTTCATGATAATTAAGTTCATCTAATCAAATTATTCAATGAACTCCCACTTAGATAGACATCCCTCCAGTCATCTAAGTATAACATGATCCGAGTTGACTAGGCCGTGTCCGATCATCACGTGAGACGGACTAGTCAACATCAGTGAACATCTTCATGTTGATCGTATCTTCTATACGACTCATGCTTGACCTTTCGGTCTACTATGTTCCGAGGCCATGTCTATACATGCTAGGCTCGTCAAGTCAACCTAAGTGTATTGCGTGTGTAAATCTGTCTTACACCCGTTGTATGTGAACGTTGGAATCTATCACACCCGATCATCACGTGGTGCTTCGAAACAACGAACTGTCGCAACGGTGCATAGTTAGGGGGAACACTTTCTTGAAATTATTATGAGGGATCATCTTATTTACTACCGTCGTTCTAAGTAAACAAGATGCAAAAACATGATAAACATCACATGCAATCAAATAATAGTGACATGATATGGCCAATATCATATAGCTCCTTTGATCTCCATCTTGGGGCTCCATGATCATCTTGTCACCGGCATGACACCATGATCTCCATCATCGTGTCTTCTTGAAGTTGTCTCGTCATCTATTACTTCTACTTCTATGGCTAACGCTTTAGCAATAAAGTAAAGTAATTACATGATGTTTATGTTGACACGCAGGTCATAAATAAATAAAGACAACTCCTATGGCTCCTACCGGTTGTCATACTCATCGACATGCAAGTCGTGATCCCTATTACAAGAACATGATCAATCTCATACATCACATATATCATTCATCATTCATCACAACTTTTGGCCATATCACATCACAAAACACTTGCTGCCAAAACAAGTTAGACGTCCTCTAATTGTTGTTGCAAGTTTTTACGTGGCTGCTATAGGTTTCTAGCAAGAACGTTTCTTACCTACGCCAAAACCACAATGTGAATTCCCAATTTCTATTTACCCTTCATAAGGACCCTGTTCATCGAATCCGATCCGACTAAAGTGGGAGAGACAGACACCCGCCAGCCACCTTATGCAACTAGTGCATGTCAACGGTGGAACCGGTCTCACGTAAGCGTACGTGTAAGGTTGGTCCGGGCCGCTTCATCCCACGATGCCGCCGAATCAAGATAAGACTAGCAACGGCAAGAAAATTGACAATATCGACGCCCACAACTACTTTGTGTTCTACTCGTGCATAGTAACTACGCATAGACCTAGCTCATGATGCCACTGTTGGGGAACGTTGCAGAAAACAAAAAAAATTCCTACGTTTCACCAAGATCAGTCTATGGAGTCAACTAGCAACGAGAGGAGAGTTCATCTACATACCCTTGTAGATCGCGAGCGGAAGCGTTCAAGAGAACGGGGATGATGGAGTCATACTCGCCGTGATCCAAATCACCGACGACCAAGTGCCGAACGGACGGCACCTCCGCATTCAACACACGTACAGAGCGGATGACGTCTCCTCCTTCTTGATCCAGCAAGGGGGAAGGAGAGGTTGATGAAGAACCAGCAGCACAACGGCGTGGTGGTGGATGCAGTAGTGATCGCAGCAGGGCTTCGCCAAGCTTCTGCGAGAGGGAGAGGTGTAGCAGGGGAGAGGGAGGCGCCAAGACTTGAGATGTAGCTGCCCTCTCTCTCCCCCTTTATATAGGCCCCCTAGGGGGGTGCACCGGCCCTAGGAGATGGGATCTCCTAGGGGGGCGGCGGCCAAGGGGGTGGAGTACCCCCCAAGGCAAGTGGAGGCGCCCCCACCCCTAGGGTTCCCAACCCTAGGCGCATGGTGGGCCCAAGGGGGGGCGCACCAGCCCACTATGGGCTAGTTCCCCTCCCCACTTCAGCCCATGGGGCCCTCCGGGATGGGTGGCCCCACCCGGGGGACCCCCGGGACCCATCCGGTGGTCCCGGTACAATACCGGTGAACCCGAAACTTTCCCGATGGCTGAAACTACACTTCCTACATATAATTCTTCACCTCCGGACAATTCTGGAACTCCTCGTGACGTCCAAGATCTCATCCGGGACTCCGAAAAACTTTCGGATTACAGCATACTCATATCTATACAACCCTAGCGTCACCGAACCTTAAGTGTGTAGACCCTACGGGTTCGGGAGACAAGCAGACATGACCGAGATGACTCTCTCGTCAATAACCAACAGCGGGATCTGGATACCCATGTTGGCTCCCACATGCTCCTCGATGATCTCATTGGATGAACCACGATGTCGAGGACCTAATCAATCCCGTACTCAATTCCCTTTGTCAATCGGTACGTTACTTGCCCGAGACTCGATCGTCGATATCCCAATACCTTGTTCAGTCTCGTTACCGGCAAGTCACTTTACTCATACCGTAATGCATGATCCCGTGATCAACCACTTGATCACATTGAGCTCATTATGATGATGCATTACCGAGTGGGCCCAGAGATACCTCTCCGTCATACGGAGTGACAAATCCCAGTCTCGATTCGTGCCAACCCAACAGACACTTTCGGAGATACCTGTAATGTACCTTTATAGTCACCTAGTTACATTGTGATGTTTGGCACACCCAAGGCACTCCTACGGTATCCGGGAGTTGCATAATCTCATGGTCTAAGGAAATGATACTTGACATCTAGAAAAGCTACAGCAAACGAACTACACGATCTTTGTGCTATGCTTAGGTTTGGGTCTTGTCCATCACATCATTCTCCTAATGATGTGATCCCGTTATCAATGACATCCCCATGTCCATAGCCAGGAAACCATGACTATCTGTTGATCAACGAGCTAGTCAACTAGAGGCTCACTAGGGACACATTGTGGTCTATGTATTCACACATGTATTATGATTTCCGGATAATACAATTATAGCATGAATAATAGACAATTATCATGAATAAGGGAATATAATAATCATTTTATTATTGCCTCTAGGGCATATTTCCAACATAGAGTGGCTGGCCTACTGGAATGTGAGATGGGACATGTGTAGTTTGTCTCTGCGGCATGGATACCTACCTGCAGCGCTCGACTATCGGTGTGTGGTGGGGGAAGAGGGAGGCCCAATTAACTATAGAGGTACAATGGCTGGTATATGTGTGGAGGAGGAGAGAGGCCTACCTCATGTATTAAGGAGATCGATCTGCCTCATGTATTAAGGGAGATCGATCGGCATCCATGCATATGTGCAGGAGATGAATAAGGTTGGGAGAGAGACAGAGCTAGAGTGTTGGAGGGGGTAGTAGTGGAGTTGCTTCTAACAAATGGTGGGATAGGCTTGCTAGACAAACGGAGGGCACGCCCGTAATATCTGTAAGAGAGGAGATGGCTACTTGTTGTCTGTGAACGTGCGTGTGAGAGATGGGTCAGGAGGCATGCACGAATGATGAGGGGGACGATGTGGTTGTGGTAAGCAGACGTAACTACATAGGAAGATCAATCGCCCTTTGTAAGAGAAAGGAGAGACATAACTTGTGAGGTACGTCGATCGATGAGGGGGTAGTTAAAGTCGATCTAGGTATATGTTGGGAGATCGATCGGTATACATGCATGTGTGTGTTAGAAGCAAATGAGGCACGAGGAGAAGGATAGAGAGAGAGGGATGCATGTAGGAGGTGGTACGAGAGGCATACTATATCGAGGGGGAGGAGTGTGCGAGTATGAGAACGATGAAAAGAGTGGTGGGAGTGAGGCATGGACGGTGACAAGAGAAGAGGGGAAGCTTGTGTTTGTGCTAGGCACACCTGGCTAGAGGGGCATATCGATCGATGTGTGCCGTAAAGAAGGAGCTGGGGGGCCTACACACACCGTGGGTGAATGACCTAAAGTGAAAACATGAATTTGCGCGATGGAGCTAGAGAATGCTGAGGGAGGGTGCATGCACAAGAGAAATTAGCGCTAGCTATAAAGATAAGAGGGTTGTGTGGGTGTAAAAGACAAATAGAGATCATATATACTTCATTATAAAAAGCAAATTCGGATATTTGAAGAATTTATCATAGTGTTTAAAACTGACGGATGTGTGAATATATATAACGGTGATAAACATGGTGTGGTTATGAACATGGTATAATACATTTAATATATTTTATCTCTACTCTTATAAAGACGGAGTTGTTGATGATGGTGTGCCTGCCATCCTGCATTATAGGCCGTCTGATTTATATCTGGCGGATAGCAAGGAAACTTTGATGGTTGAAGTTGGCAACAATCATGATTGTAGATTCTTATTGAAATAGAGAAACGAATTCAAATTTAGTTCGAATTGCAGAGGTAGTATAGACATTTGGAATGCACTAAAATGTTGGTATGAGTAGGTTACATGCATTATACAGCAAGCAAAAAAATTTGATCGGACATAACATGGATTCATACTCCCTCCTTCCATCTACATAGGGCGTAATGAGATTTTTAAGACCGCCTTTGACTATTGACAAGATTAATAGTACATGACATGCACAATGTGAAAATTATAACATTGAAAGAACCTTTCACACACGAATTTAACTGTGCGCTTTGTGTAAGTTGCATGTCATATATCATTTCTCTAATATTTGGTCAAAGTTAGCATCGAAAAATGCATTAGGCCCTATATAGATGGAAGGAGGGAGTAGCTTTGAATAGCATTTGTATAGTAAAACGGGGCAAGACTCTCTCTTTGTGTGGTGTGAATAGTTTTATTTTTTTCGTTTTCTTTTTGGTTGAGGGAAGTGCGAATTGATTTGGTACGTACAAGTACAATATTACGACACATTAGGCTTGTCCCTGAAACTCAACCCGTGTCTTGTTATATCCCGAAAATTCAGATATCGTGCTCCCAAAACTGGCGCCTTCACAACCCGCACCTTGCTATCCCGAAGTTACAACGCGCGCGAAAACTCCCTCTAGCTGCCAAATCCCGACACGTGAAATCCCCCTTCTAACCCTGAGCCGAAAGCGCCGCTAGTTCAAATCGGTGGGGGGTACTTTTGTAACACACCCTACATTTTGGACAAGCGCATTCCTAAGTCATGGTTCACGCCCTCCCATCACACCCTTTTCGCCATTCGAAATCCCAGGCCGCCATAACCTCTCCGCTCCAGCCGCGAAACCCCACCCTCCTCTGTCCGCCATGTCACCGCTGCCCAGCCGGAGCCTCTTCCCCGACGACGTCGTCCACCGCAACAGCTCGATGTCCCTCGTCCACCTCCCCGGATGAGGATCCATCGTCCATCTCGCCGTCCCGCCGGTTCAGCCGCCCCGTCCTCCACCTCCAAGGAGCTGCTCCGATGATCACCTCGTCTAT
Source organism: Triticum aestivum (assembly GCF_018294505.1). NCBI lineage: Eukaryota > Viridiplantae > Streptophyta > Magnoliopsida > Poales > Poaceae > Triticum > Triticum aestivum. The sequence goes on from NC_057803.1 coordinate 168,718,788, forward strand.
CGCGACTGCTCCATCCCCATAGCACCGCCTTAACCTGCTCCACCGGAACCGCAACATCCTCACCGACTCCTCGGACGAAGCCGAGGCCTACTCGGCGCCACCAAAGAGGTTGTACACTCATCGCATCGCACCTTCTCCTTAACTCGAGCTCCCGGCGTTGGCGATGCTCCATCCTGCACCCCCATGGAGCGGCTACCTTGAAGCCGGTGTCGCGGGCGACATCTCCACGGCGGCTCTCCCCCAGTGCGAGGCCCCTTCGGCGACGGCATCCATACCAGCCGGATCTGCTACTGCTGCTCCGGCTCTCGCTCGATCGCTCGTTCGCCCAGCTGCTACTGCTGCTCTCCCCCGCGCTCGTGCTGCTGCTCTGCTCCGATTAAGCCACACTTCACTCGACTGAATCAACTTTTGGGTCAGTCAATTTTCAGGGGTTGGGGGGCTCATCGGAGTTAAGGAAGAACCACCCGCAGCGGGGACGGGGGCTCGCCGGAGAGGTACCCACTATCTATCTTAGGGTTTAGGGTGGGTGCAGGGGCCTAGAGGGCTGGCCGGGGCGGCGGTGGCAACTTGTTTCGGGGCGGCGAGGCGGCGCTGGGGCCGGCGGTTCGACCGATGGTGGCTGGCGGCTCAGGGGGGTGCAGGTTGAAGATGAACTGCAGGCCCTCCCTAAACTACATATCCAGTGCCTCTCTGCTACCATTGCGTTCAGTTTCGACGCATTCAGATTCCATAATAAATTTCAGTTTCGACAGTTAAGTTCAAAGTCAACAGTTTTTACCTCATCTGTTGTAGTCAGGTGGTTTTTGGTGATGTTAATTTTACATCCATTTACATCATATATTGGAAATGCTATTAGAATCCCACTTGAGATTGACGATGTCTGTCTTTTGCTGCTTCAGCCTTGACGTCTTACGGCTCACCGGAGCTGCTCCAACGACAGAACGATCCATCACAACAGAGCAGTGCCCTGGGCGCCGTCTACAGATCTTCCTCCACACCTCCGACAGCCACCTCTGCCTCAACTGCTTCAGCGACCAACCCAATGATGCTGAGGTCAACACGGCTACGGCAAAGAGGTTGTACACTTGTTGCATCACTTATTACTATACATTCATGCCGATCCATTAGGGCTATTTTGGTTCAACGGAAATACATCGATCCACTGGTTGTTACCATCACTCTAAATTTTTGCATTCTCTCCTTACATAATCTCACCATATTTTTTTTGTATGCATGTCAGATATTGTACACAGTCATGCTGAACATGTAGAGAAAAAGAGAAAAGTTTTGCGCGGCAATACAATGTCATGCAGACATCGCTCCATGGTGGGTTCAATGGCAAACCCTCCCCACCCCTCTCCGGATTGTAATCCATAGGAAGATATCTGTTCTGAGGCGGATTCGGACACCGCTGACCACTCCTATTTACCCCCCAAGGTGTTTGCTCTACCTTAGCATGATGATGTTAGTCATATCATGCATTTGTTGCCTTGCAGTGCCTACTTTTGACATCATATATGTCATCTGCTTAGTTTAGACATGTTCTGTAATGCCACCTGTTCAGTTTCTATATCATATATGGGAATTATGCAGTCTCATGTCTTTTAGCCAGCCATAATATATGTGAAATGTGCAATGCCATCCTGTTTAACCAGGCATCATATATTTGAATGATATCTTGCCCTTCCTTTTCTTCATTACATTTCCATTCGTCGACAATGTTTGTACATTAAACTACTCTTCCTGTGAATCAGCCATTTGGGTGGGAGATGGAAAAATATGGAGTGAAAACAAGGACTTCAGAGCAGACAGTGCTACCTGGCGAAGCAGATCTCTTGTTGGGTCCCGATAGCTCCTCAGAGATGGATTCAGAGACAGATGACCAGTCCTATTCCCCCATTGAGGTGTATGCTCTAACTTGGCACGATTATACTGTTCATATCATGCATACAGTGTCTTGCATTGCATAGTTTAGACATCATATACATAATATTCAACACCATGTTCTTAGTTCAGACATCATATCGAATGCCCTCTGTTTAGCATATAAATCACATATTTGAATTAAATGATGCGATCCTGATTACTTAGATAACATGTTGGTGAATTATGCCATGCAATCCTGTTTAGTTATTCATCATATCTTTGAATTATGTTATGCTATGCTATCCAGTTTAGATAGACATCATATATGTGAAATTATGTCATGCTATCCGTTTTAGTTAAACAATATACATGTCAACTATTTCATGCCCTCTTTTTTGCACACTATCTATTGCACCTGTCTCTCATACAATGTCTGTACATTCAACTATGTTTCCTGTTTATCAGCCATTTGAATTGGAGCAGGTGATGCCAGTATCTAGCGGACTAAAAACACGGTCTTCAAATAAAACAGTGCTACCTCTTGGTGGCGATAGCACCCCGGTTGTACATGCACAAGAACCAGCCCTACCACACATAACCCAAACTCTCGCAGATTGTAACCCTACTACGATGGACAGAGAACCAGCTTCACCCAATCTAACCCCAACCCCAGCCGATAGTAACCAAGTTCCTGTTGACACAGCACCATCTCCACCACAGAGCTCCCAAACAAGAGCAGTTAGTAAGGCAGCTCCAGTGCCCAAAGGGCCAGTACTATCACGGCGAACCCCAACTCCACCAGTTAGTACGTCTATTCCTGTGGAGGAAGCACAACCAGCTAGTCGTAGTTTAGCATCTATCGCATTTGATGTTCTTAAATCGTATGTGCGTATCTTCCCATCTTGGAAATATTATACTGAAGATGAAGGAAAATGCCAGTTGCAGGTGTTTGTCCTGGAGTTATGTGTAAGTAATGTTATTCATGGAAATTACTTCGCTTCGTCCCATACATCCTACCTCCATGATGGTTATAATACAACAAATTTTCCCATTTTTCTCTATAAAGAAGGACCGATTTGGAAACTCAGGATGAGGTAACCTGTGCTAATACCTCTGCTATCTTCAAGAATGCTTGGTTGCAGTATCGGAATTACGTGAAGAAAATGTACTTCACCGGCAAAGGAACTCATCAAATTCCCTTACGTTATCCTGAGACACATTTACTAGACGATGACTGGGAACGCCTTGTTCTGTATTGGTCCCGAACCAAGAATGTGGTAAGGTCTATGAGCTCATTTTCTATTTTTAAGTATTATATTCTTGCGTTTTACTGTACTCTGTTCATGTAGAACAAGTGCCTAAACCTGAAGAACAACTGTTCTAATTTAAGATTCCATTGCTACCATAGGACATAGGTATATGTTTGTTTGATGCTTTTATTATGTACTAGTACTTGGCAATAGAAGACTTGGTAGTTTAATCCTGTCCACTTACTAATGTACTGGTTCACCGAAATGAGTTTCATATAGTAGTACATGCTAAACTTGTTATGTGTCTGCTTGTTTCTTCTTTTAGAATGCTGACAGAATATTGGGGAAGAGTGCCTTATTAAGAAATGGTAAAGGAAGTAATGCAGATAAGGTTTAGGATAGTGACACCTCCTGTCTTGGTTTATTGTTGGCGTTACTGGCCACTGCCGCTTGCACAAGCTATTCAAACTCACTGTCTGAATCAGTTCGGTTTCTTGAGTCTCAACTACAAGCTGAAAGACATCGATCAGCTGTGCTGTGACAAGAAGTGGAAGGACTGCGGAAGTCCCTGGAGCATTCAGATGCATACTTTCTGGTGCAACAGCAAGCGTTTGAGGATTTTAGCGCCAAACAGGACAAAGCTAATCAGCTTGCTAAGCTTATTGCCAGCATGGTGGATACCCAGGATAACGTTTCTTGAGCTCTTCTGAAGTTGTTTCAGTTATTGTCTTGTTTTGCTGCCACCTTTATTTGCACTGGTGGCCAATTTTGATGGCCAATGTATATGATATGCTGCTTTATTCCCTATATTTGCACTGGTGGCGAACTTTGATGCCCAATGGATGTAATATGTGTAATAGTCGTGATAGCCTAGCGTTAGTTGCTTGCTTATTTATTTCCTTGTTGTCTTGTTTATTTGTTTGCTTGTAGTCATTGTAGTTCTTTTTCCGCGGTTAACTAGTGGCTGCAATAACCTATTTTTTAAAACTAGGCCACAATAACCATGGGCTAATATTTACTGTAGTGACACTGGGCCTCCTACGGGCTGTAGAAACAGTGGGCCTTTTACGGGCCGTAGAAATAGTAAGCCTTCTACGGGCCGTATCATCAATGGGCCTTATACGGGCCGTATGATCGATTGGCCAAACATGGGCCAATAACAGGCCGCATTATGGCCGTAAACGGTCTAGAGTTGGAATCGTCCGTTCATGGGCCGACCGTAAGGGGCCATCGTTAATAGACCGTATTTGATGATGCTATGAAAACGGCCCAACGTATTAACGGACCACAAACGGGACGACTATAACCACGGGCTGAATTTGGCCCACAAGCAGAAAATGACAGTAACAGGCCGTTAGTAAACGAATGCTGGAAATGAGCCCAAGAATAAATGGGCTCTGAGAAGGCCGAAAGATAACATGGGCTGGAAATGGCCCAATGGAATAACGGGCCGTTAATGGCTATAAAGTGATACACTGTTCATTACGGGCCAGTTTCACCACGGGCCGTTAATGGGTGTAAAGTGATACACTGTTCATTACAGGCCAGTTTCACCACTGGCCGTTAATAGGCCAAGAGTTACATAGGGCCTCATATGGGCCGAAAGACGTCATGGGCCATACATGGGCCAGAAGTGGGCTGGAATCATATTGGATGGCCTAGATGATGCTACTGGGCCTAATTCGGATAGGGCGTAACGGGCCTTGGGTTAGCGGGCTGTAAATGGGCTATATGCGAATAGGCCGTTAATAGGCTTTCCATGGGCCGGCCCGCCAGCTTTTGACCAAGTCAAACGGGCCGGTCTTTTCATAGGAATGGGCCTTTGTTGGGCCCTCCCACGTGTCGACGTATCATAGGCTCCTATCTCACCGACTGATGAGCTGACATGTGTTTCATCCGCCCAATAAGAATTTTACACGTGGAAATTTCCCATTGGTTGGGGCTGTTAACGGGTTATCGGATCCAAAACCCGACCCAATAGCTTAATGGCGTTCTGTTACGGTAGATGCCACGTGTCGTCCCCCCTTGACGAAAGCACTTCTGTGACACGCGATTTATCGTCATGGAAGTGGACACTTCCGTGATGATAATTTTGGTAATGTCATGGAACACTTCTACGACAGCACATGTATGACTATCTTGATTCTGTCATAAATTTGTCATGGATGTACATGCATGACAAAAAAGCGACCTACTGTGACAAACACATATCATCACGGAAGTGTATTTTTTTGTAGTGCCTCCCGATCAACAGGACCCCTGTTTCGACCATAGGAGGTCCGTTTCGTCCGTTTTGCGGTACGCCACACCCCTCCCGATCAACAGCACCCCCGTTTCGACCGTAGGAGGTCAGTTTCCTCCGTTTTGCGGTACGCCACACCCCTCCCGATCAACAGGACCCTGTTCCGAACGTAGGAGGTCCGCTTCCTTCGTTGCCTCCCCATGAACACGACGCATTCCGTTGCCTCCCTATGAACACGACGCATTCCGTTGCCTCCCCATGAACACGATGACGACGTTGTTTCTCTGTTCTGACCCAGCCATGTACACGAGCCCTGGCCGTACGTATGCGCGAGTAGGCGTTCGAGACCCCGCCCATATGTACACATACGTGGCCGTATTTTCTTTCTTGCACCCTAGCCGCTGTACGTACGTGTACATGTTACGTGCGCGCCTCTACTACGACACGTACGCCCCTCTACTACAACATGTGCGTGCCTCTACATCCACCAGTATATATGTACGTACATGTTCGCGACCAGAATGACAACGCTACATACGCTTCTACTAGGTGGGTCCCGACTGTCAGGCATTTCCTTGCCTGCGAAGATGTAGGTGGTGGGTCCCAGCAGTCAGGGGGGCAAATCGTTTTTTTTGCCCAGACGCACATCCTTGTGTGCGAAGGTGTAGCTGGTGGGTCCCAGCAGTCAGGGGCAAACGTTTTTTTCGTGAAATATGGTGGCCCGTCTGGTGGGTCCCCGCTGTTTGGTGGAGGAATAATTATTTTTCACGTAATAAGGAGGCACTTCCTTGCTGCGGCCGTGGACCTAGTTGTCAGCCTCTCCACGTACAGTCCACGTCCGATGGAAGCCGTTCCTTGACCACGTTGACCACGCCGCGCCGAGAGCACCAGGGCGGTGGACGACGGCGAGGCCTAGGAAGGGGACGACGTGGAGCCGGGAAAGACACGGTAGTGGAAGCCCACGCGTAGAGGAGTACGAGGGTTCACTGGTTCGCTGCGGTGTGAGGCTGCCGTCGTCGCAGAATAACACGGGGTGTGGGTGAGTAGAGGGATGGCCTGGCCAGCGGTGGGAGTAGTAGGGGGCGGTGAGGCCTCCGCCACATTGCAGCCGGCCACGGGAGGCAGGAGCACGAGGCTCGACCGGCGCTGGTTTGGGCGGCTGGAGCAAGAAGACCAGAGGTTGAAGAAGCACTACGGCCGTTGGATGGACATCGTATGGTCACTGGAGCTAGAATCGTGCATATTGACTAAGTTGACAAAGCCCTCTGTCCCCGTTAACTTAGTAGGCCCACAAGTCACCCTGCCACTATACTGGATCCCAGCTAACAGGGGGAGTATTCATTTTTTTGTGCGTAATAAGGAGGCACTTCCTTGCGTGCGAAGATATAGCTGGTGGGTCCGAGCTGTCAGTGGGGGTAACGTTTTTTTTCACGAAATACAGAGGCCCTTTCGGTGGGTCCCTGATGTCAGGTGGAGGAATCATTATTTTGCGCGTAATAAGGAGGCATTTCCTAGCGTGCGGCCGTGGACCCAGCTATCGGCCTCTCCACGTACAGTCCACTTCAAATGCATGTCGGTCATTGACCACGTTGACCAGGCCGTGCCGAGAGCACCAGGGCGGTGGACGACGGTGAGGCCTAGGAAGGGAACGACACGGAGGCAGGGAAGACTCGGCAGTTGTTTCCCAGGCGGAGGGGAGTACGACTGTACGAGGGTTTACTAGTTCGCCTGCCATCGCCGGAGAATAGCAGCAGGTGTGGGTGAGTAGAGGGATGGCTAGGCCAGCGATGGGAGTATGATGGGGCGGTGAGGCCTGCGCGGCAGCAGAGCCGACCGCGGGGAGGAGGGAGCAGGCAGTCCCGCCGGCGTTTGTTTGAGCGGCTGGAGCAGGAAGAGCAGAGATTGAAGAAGCATGACGACCGTTGGATGGCCATCCAACAGCACTGCTTGTGCGTCAACCTTTTTTTAGGAAAGCCTCAAATCTGTGGAAAACAGCATACAGCCCATCTGCCATTATTTCTAATAATTTATAGCCATTTGCTAATTATTAAGGTTTTTTGGAGCCCATATTCTTTTTGTTAGCATTACAACCATATTGTGGCCACGGTTAAAAAATTATACGAAATTTTGCATATTTCGGTGCGGTACTCCCTCCCTTCCGGTTTATAGGGCTCAAATCTCAAATCTCATGAACCAAGGCATTTTGCGATTGGAGGAATGTATCTCGTACTTTACAAAACTACCCTAATTAAACTCATGCATTAACTACGTAGTTCTCTCGTTTTCCTCTCCGCCTTGGTCGCGGTGCACAATATTGAGCACTCCTATATGACTGGCCGCTCTATCTACATGTGGGACATTTCAAAGCATCCGGGCCCGCGTGCCATCCACCAAATCACAGCGAGGTGCTACAGTCGAGACTCACCTGTCACCCCGGTGTGGCCGTCATGACCCGTCATATCACAAAACCCACACCTTTACCAGCAGTGGTAAGGTGGCCTCCAAGTTGGACTGGACGAAGCAACCATCATTTCACTGGAACGCTCGTTCAAGCCCTTTCTTCCCTTTCTTGAAGAAAACCTCACTCCAGGCTACTCACTTCTGCCATTTTTCTTCTGTATCGACGAAGGAAAGGTGGGCGAATCAGTGACACACCAATTGCACCTGCAGTTAAGTCCGGTGAATGCGGCATTGACATTCTGGATAGACGGTGACCGTTTTAGGCGGGAAGCGCGCGCTAGCGATGGAAGGGGTTTCGGTGTGCAGTGGCACTAAGATCGTTCGCTCATGATAGTACATACTCTGTACCATACTACCATAGTACCCTCTCTAGGTTAGGCTGTTTTATAGATTGTCGTTGTGATGGACGATATACATGAGCAAGGCGGTCCGAGTATGACCGTTGGTGTTGAGCTAGGTGAATACATGCTCGGTGTTCGCGTAGGCCTCCATCAAACGTCTAAACAGTAATGTCAGGCACCGTCGGGGCGCGCACGTGATGGGCTCACCGTTTGCATTGCGCCATGAGCAGGACTTTGATTTAGAGGGCGACCTACATGCATTAGCATGCTTTGATAGCGTGAGTGTCTGACGCGAAGTATTTCATTTTCATTTGGCTGATGAGGGTGCGTTGCAGTGATGAGTCCGTGGTTTGATTCCCCACATACGCATAATTTTGGTTTTTACAATATTTCTTTCTCCATTGACAGGTAGGCCCGCGTAGATAGATAAAGAACACAAGCTGATGAGGCGCATGCAGACTGTTTGACTGGTCAACCAGACAAATACGGAGCTATACGCTGAGCCAGTGACCGTATAATCACCATATCTCGTATACAATGATCAAAGTGAGCTATCAAGACAAGTTTGATGACCGCCAATGCATTTTACTCGGTAATAAATGACCGGGATTGAAGGGGAATCCAAATTTGCTTCGTCTTTTGTCCTTGAGCTCTTGACAAACCAATGCACTATACGGTTGTCCGGCCACTCCACTCCATAGCTCTCACCAAGCGTCGTTCAGGCCACCGCGCCGCACACTAACCGGTAAGGAAGCGATGGCATCTCGTCGCGCTGAGTTCCTCGCCGCCCATGACCGCACACAAAATGGTAGGGAAGCGATGGCATCCCGCCATGCCGAGTTCATCGCCGCTCGTGACCTCACAACTATGTGGGAGGAATTTCAAGATGCCAAGGCCGAATGGGCGGTGGAGGAAGAGGCGGCCAAAGCCACACAGAGGGAGCAGAAAAGTCAGAAAGCACTCAAGAAAAGAGAGGCCCGCTGCTGCAAGAAAGAAAAGGACGCACGCGCTGCTGCGGAGAGGTCATCGAAGATCCAAGCACGGTGGGGTGTCGCCGACAAAGCCGGGAAGGAGAAAGATGGCGTCTGGCCAGCATGTGAGAAGTAGTAGTACTAGTAGTTAGTGTGTGTGTCTGTGTCTGAGTACGAGCATGTACCAATACTACTAGTTAATACTGTAGTTTTTAGAGCAAATTACCAGTACATTAGCCTAGACTAAATGGAAAAATTCCTATCCTAAGCATCAAATGGCATCTCTTTCACTATAGGAATTGAGACGCATGTCATCTCACTTCCTATGATTTTCATATTCCTATCCTATGAACGAAAGGAGGCCTCTGTTGGAGTAACTATTGTAGCTAGCAGTACTGCTGGTACAGTAGTTTTCTTCAAGAAGCGGAATTCAACAAAGTCATGATGGTTCCTTCGTCCGAGCAACTTCAAAATGGGAAGTGGGCCTTTGATTTGACGGCTCATTCGTCATTGTTACTGCGGCGCGACGACCTGGGTGACTCTCCCTTGGAGTTCTGCGCGCATGTCAAGTGGACCAGGATGGTCGACGTCCCACATGTTGGCGAACGGAAGTATTCTTTCCGATATCGAGGAGCAAGGAAACCGCGTGGTATAGTATCACTGCTGATTGGTTTGCAAAAAAAATAGTATCACTCCCGATTTATAATTATTTTTTATTTCTGATGAATGCTAGCGTTTCAACTCTTACGACGAAGGGTGCCAAACACGGCACGTGATGGATGTCCCACACGTCAGCGAAAGGAGTGGGACATGAACAGCGTGGTAGAGCCCAGCGTAAAAAAACAACATGGTAGAGTGTCTCCACTTCTTCCACTTCTGGGTCGGAGACCACACGTAGTAGTACTTAGTGGTATGAACGATACAAAGTGCGACCTGGAGAGAAAGACATGTCTAGTTGGAAGGTCTCGGGACATACACGTAAACAAATATAAAAGTTAATATGTGCCTCCAACTAATATAGTAGTAGTAGTAGAGTACTTAGGCACGTACTCCATAACATCACCTTGCATTGCACGTACAACATTTAGTGGTAGTACGTAGTAAGAGACAAATGCCACCCAATAGTTTCCTTCTCGATCTACTTTTGGGTGTTTGGTAGAGTGTATGGAGGGTGCATGAGTCTACACTAGTTTAGCACAAATACACTAGAAGCATGCATGAAGAGAGCATGCATGAAGAGGGGTGTTGAGTTGAGCATGCATGAAGAGGGAACAACTATGCTGAGACGAGAACGCAACAAACCACACCCTATATGCCATGCATGTTCATACCATTTGTGCCTTTCTACTTCACTTACTGCGCTACATTACTCAGGTTCGTACGTCCACTCCTGGGTACATGTCCATCTCGTAGTTCCAGTCCCACGTGTTCTTCATATAGATGGAATGATCCTTGCATAACACGTGCAACTTGATGTTAGATGTCTCGCGTGTTGGCAAAAGGATGAACAAAGCTCACGTAAAAAAATAGAGTGGAAGAACATAGATTCCGGACGACCGAGAAGGAGCAAGGAACCTCGTGGTGGAGCGTCTGCAGTCATAATATTTAATATTATTCAATGATATAAAATTAACCAATCATCTCCACAGTGGACTGGAAGAGTACGAAACACGGCAGCCAAGTGTAGTTACATCATACTAGTACATGGCTAACCCACGCTATCACCATATTTCTTGGCTTCCGTGCGACACCTATCTCTAGTAATCCAGCAGCCTATATCGTTTCTCCCTCCTAGTCTCTATAAAAGTGCGGCGGGTTGGTATTTCTGCCGTCTATTGAGGTCGATTAACTATCACATGTTAGCGACATGCCAAGAGCATTCTAAAAAAAATCCTTTCAAGTTCCGTTTTCAAAAAGAAAAAAATCCTTTCACGTACGAATTTGCCTGTATGCTTTGAGCAACTTGCACGTCCTATTATGCTCCTGTTTAATACTCTAACTTAGCTAGAGGTTGGACTAACTCATGACTAACCCTGAAGTTACTGTAGCCAAAGAGGTGTTTGGGTGACAGGGTTAGATTGACAATAAATGCACTTCATGGAGAGAGAAAAGTGATTTTTCAGTGGTCCCAATGAGAACTATCTCCAGTTAGCACCTCTTGGGTGGGATAGTTTTTTTTGGTGGGTTCGGTGCAACTTGCTCCAATTTAAACCCTCATACTTGGATACTTTAGGGATATTTGAGCCCCAACTAGCTCAAATAACTCTAACCCACGGATCCAAACAGGGCCTATGGCCAGTCTCGACACGAAGCAGTCGCGTGCACCGGGAAGCGGCGCTCTCTCGGCCGCCGCGCCACTTCAAAGCCGGAGCCAGTGAGAGGTCGCCTCCGCTCTGGCCGGGCATTAATGCGGCACTGACACTCCAGGGCGACGCTGACCGTTTCATGCGGGAAGCGTGCGCTGGCAAGGGAGTATAGGTTTTGAACCGTTTCAGGTGTAGTACTGGTAGTTTGCAAAACTACTCAATTATTGCACTCAGTTTCGTAAGAAATTGTGGTAAAAAACATTATTCCATAGCCCGCTTCCCTTCTCCTTCCTCTTCCACCGCCCGCGCACGTCCGCGGGAAGCGACCGGTCAACCCTTATATAGGAGTGCTAGCACAAAAAGATGCATGCATGACCACTAAAATTTCCATATTAAAGCGCCGCTCCGGTGGGAGTATGGCGTATGTTGTTACGTTCGGCCGGCCCATGGCTACCGGGCGATGGCGACCAGAGAAGAGGCGGCGGGAGGGGAATGAATGCAGCTACTGTTTGGGTTCGCCTTCCGGCTTAAATAAATGCGCAGCATCAAGTGTACCCGCGGGTGCACAAATTGTAACATACGTGTCTGCTTAAGTGGGTATTACGTAACTGGTGTGTGTGTGAGAGAGATTCTGAGAGACAAAGTGCGTGTGTGCGACTCTACTCTTCGGACATGTACTCAACCTTTTGCATCGGGATATAAGTATAATGGTATTTACTTTAGCTAGTGATTTACGTGGCCATGTTAATGTGGTTGTGTCAAAAAAATGTCACTTCCTGCTCGTGATTTGCGTTATATAATTACAAGCAAGATTCTCGTACATTGCACGGAACATCAATATGCATTTTTTTACAAAACACCTGTTGTGATTGACCCATGCAGGAGTAATCCCATGTGTAAAAACTAATGATATCTCGAGAATTTTCTCGGAAAACTGGTATCTCGAGAATGTCATCAAAAAAATGAAAGATGAGAGATAAGGTGAGGAGGAGTGGAGCATGGTGGTGACTGGTGGTTGGAATGGGCGGAGGCATGGGGATGGACGGCGCCGGCAGGCAGCAGCGGCCACCATGCATGCTAGATTGTTCCAGAGACTTATTCCTTTTTTAATTGTTGATCAATGAGGTTGCAGGAGATAATGATGTGGAGAGAGGTGCGGGTATCTTTTGTAAAATTATCATAGTTTGATTTCTATCCTCAGATATAGATCATACGATCTGTATTACAAGATGGCAGGCACACCATCACCGCCAACTCATTTTTTATAAGGGTACAGATGATAAGTTTGCTGACTACTAAAGTAAAGTGGAATTTGTCCATGTTATGCAAGTAAATAAAGGTGATTGTTTATCATACGGGTAAGGTTGGATGAAGGGTGGTAGGAACAAATGCTCCGCCTAGAGCATGTGTGTGTGAGATAGAGTCTTAGTGTGTGTGGGGGGGTGTCTGTGTGAGAGAGAGAGAGAGAGGAGAGAGAGATGGAGTCTTAGTTTGTGTGTGTGAGAGAGAGAGATGGAGTCTTAGTGTGTGTGTGGGGGGGGGTGCATGCGTGCGTGTGTCTGTGTGTTTGTGTGTGAGAGAGAGATGGAGTCTTAGTGTGTGTGGGGGGGGGGTGCGTGCGTGTGTGTGTGTGCGTGTGTGTGTGTCTCGCGGGGTCCTCTGTGGCGGATGTAATTTAAGTGTGCATGGCTTCATCATAGAGAGGTGATGTGTATGGCAGAGGCCACCAACGATGGGGTGCGAGAGAGAAAATGCCCGTAGAGAGGGAAGAGAAGGTGTGTGCGCGTGAGAGGAGTCGACATCGAGAGAACGTGTTTGTTCGAGAGACACCGAGGAAGACTACTATATATCGATGGTGCATGTAGGCGGGAATTAAACAAAGGGATGGTCTTATTGGTTTTGGGGATATAGGGGAAGAGTGAGAGGCAGGGGGTACCTAGAAGGAGATTGTTAAGTGTGAGTGTGTGTTTTACCCATCCAGGCGGAAGTTATGTGCACAAAAGAGGAAAACGATTCAATGTGGAGTTAGGATTGAGGGTAATTAACTACGTATGGAGACATAGACACCTTGAACGTGCATGTGTGAGAGGCATACCTATATACGTGGGATGTGTGTGTGTGCACGTGCGCGCATGATCGAGATAAAAGAAAGAAGATATAAGTCATAAGATCAACGACATGGGAGAGACGGATCGGTATGACAATATGCATGCATGTGAGAATGCAGGGAAGAAGGCCCGACAATTGAGCATGTGTTTTTGTCTTTAAGAGATAGTGGCGTGGGCTGGAGCATGCATCTATGGTGATCAGCGGGAGTGAGGCACAACGATTGTGCAAAAGAGACCAACCTATAAATGCATATGTATGGAGAGACATATATAGTGTGGGTGATAGGAAGCAAGACTCCGTGCAAGAAAGAAATGTTGACGGAGAAACTACAGATAGATACAGAGATGGAGATGCTAGCTAGAGGGACATCCGCTAGTTTGGGTGTTGGAGATGACCATCGGGTGGTACAAAGGGTGAAGTTATATATGTGTGTGAGAGGGCACTTGACTGCATGTAGAGAGAAACATATGTAGTGTGCGTGATAGGAATCAAGACTGAGGGCAAGAAAGAAGGTTGATGGAGAAACAGATAAATAGAAAGATAAAGATGCTAGATAGTGTGTGTTAGAGATTGGAGTCGAGTGGATCAGAAGGCTGGGTTATGTGTGTGGGTGTGAGAGATATATAGAGAGGGTGCATGTGAGTCACATACAAACAGATATCAGAGAGCAATGAGATCCAGAGAGACGGAGTTTTGTGTCTACGAGAGAGAAAGGTATTTCACAACGAGAGTGATAGCTAGAGAGACGTACGAGGGAACGCAAGATATCTCTAGGGAGAGAGGGTGTGTGTGAGCGACATACAAGAGAACAATGGAGAAATATGAGACCCTGGGAGATAGAGTTTGTGTTTGTGTGTGAGAAAGAGATATTGAAGAGGAAGAGTCGTAGGTTCTCATATCTAAGGAGCGAAAGACATCTCTGTATGAGGGGTGTGTGAGTGGCACACATGGGAATAGTAGAGAGAAATGAGACCCCAGGAGACAAAGTATTGTGTTTGTGTGAGAGAAAGAGATTCCACATGGAGAATCATAGTTAGAGACACATAGCAGGGAGCGAGATATACTTAGAGAGAGATAGAGTGATGAAGGTCGAGGGAGAGAGTACCGTCAGTGTGTTACAAAGATAAAAGATCATTGTCGACATACATGTAGCACGAGAGATACCTCAGAGATGATGAACGCGTATAGGTCCAGAGAGATAGTCCTATATAAGTATGAGTGATAGCTATATGAGAGGAATATCTGGATTAAAGGGGATTCAAATATTTAAACTGGAGATCACAACATCGATAATATAATAACGCAAATTGGTGTATCAAACATGCATATTCATTTGAATTTGGGCACATGTGTAATGTTATATAGTTTATCAATATTGGTGATCCATAGATTCTTCAATTACAAACAATGCATGGTTTATATGCAATTAATGTCTAAACGGGATTACACTATATGTTGCGTGTGTGAAACACATTATACATGTTTGAGAAGTAAAAAAAACAACCCGCATGAAACACACATTAATAGGAGACAGTTAGCGAGGAATGCATACATTGGATTTCAACATAAAGTGGTTTCAAATATTTGAAAATCCAAATTGATGGATACAACCGTATGAATCTGAGATCATGCCATTTGTAAACCATATTTATGTATAAATGGTGTTGTGCTTTTGAAAGTATATATAAAAATGATGTATATAGAATGTAATTCCAATTGAAAATGGATCCCGCCCGTAAAAAATAGAATACAAACGGGATTTGAATTGAGTTGGCATGGTAAACGTGCACTCTGCAAAATTTGAACGAAGCGGGGAAAGTCGCAGTAACCGCCCGAAACCAAAATCTGCGAGATGGAAATCACTACGACCTATCCCTGCCACGCAAAGCCTATCTGCTGGATTTATATAGGTTTCGATAGGGGTAGGTTTGTAATTTCACCCAAACGTGACGTAGCCGCCTCTCACCTGGATTCATACACGGTGGGCGCCAAAACACAGTGTGTCCTCGGCCGAAATCGACTCCCTCCCCGATTCATATTCATACACGGTGGGCGCCAAAAACAAACTCTAGTCGGCAAATATTCGGTGTATGCGAGATTACCGTCCTATCCCCAACCGACTAATGTTGCTGTGATGTAGTAGAAATTTGAAACGGGGGCTAAGTTTGTAGATTTCCTCGCATTTGAGACAAGCGCGCCCTGAATACATGGTTCCCCCTTCCTCTCTACCTCCCTTTTCCCCATTCGTACCCCGTGGGCGCCAAAACACCCTCTCCACCCCACCCTCCTCCGTCCGCCACCATCCGCCACCCCATCCACCGCCGTCCTCCTCCCCCATGTTGGAGCTAATACCCCGACGCCGCTGTCCACTACAAGAGATCGACCTCTCTCATCCACGGCTTCGGACCGGGATCCTTGCATCCCGTCCTCTCGCTTCATCCCCGCCGTCGTCCACCTTGCCGGCGCCGCTCCTATGACTGTCTCGTCCACCACACCCCGCCGCCACCGTCTACCCTCCTAGATGTGCTTCCACGCCACCGACAGCCATCGCTACCACAGCACCGTCAAATTCTCAGCAGATGCGTACACGGCGCCGCACCAGAGGCGGTACTCTTTTGTATCTGCTCAACTTATTTATCGCAGCAAGAAAATAGATTGCCACTGCTTTACTCTGATTTCTTGTCTTGGTTGCGAAGTTGCCTTTGTCCGGTTTGCACCTTCAGATCTGCCATGGCACACTCAACACTATACTCCCAATGCTTATGGTTTTCCCCTTTTATATTCCACACTAGTTAAATCACAGTAGACTAAATTTCAAAATTGGGTCAGTCGATTTTCAGAGCTCGCCGGAGTTCACCGGTGCGATCGAAGGGGCTCGGGTGGTTGTGGGGCCTCGTCGAACGAAGAAAACTCGACACGGGTGGGGGTTGGGGCGGGGGTGGGGGTGGGGGTGGCGGAGGAACACAGGCGGTGGGGGCCGGTGGTCCGGCCTGCGGCCCGTGCAGTGTTCTGTATGGGAAGAATCAGAGACGAGGAAGAAGAAGGGTTAGGAGATGTAGGATCTTCATCCAACCGCCTGAAATGGTCGAGAGACAGCTGGGAGTTGCATTCTTAATGCGCTCTGGTTCATCATGTGTGGGCACTGCGCAACCAACATTTTATTATCCAAAATCTGCTTGCTCTTCTTTACCATGTTCCTCTTCCGTTCTTCTTTAATATGTACTCTCTCCGTTCCTAAATACAAGTCTTTGTATAGATTCCACCATGGACTACATATGGAGCAAAATGAGTGAATCTACACTCTAAAATGTATCTGGATACATCTGTATGTGATCCATAGTGGAAATCTCTACCAAGACTTATATTTTGGAACGGAGGGAGTATGATAGTAGTATAGTATGTTCCTTGTACTGAAGATGAGCAGGGACATTTGCAGTGTAGAGGTCTATACGGTCGGTTGTGATGGACACTTTGAGCCTCTTTGATTCGTAGGATCTTGTAAACATAGGAATAGGATTTGTAGTGGCCTGCCCACTTGAATCCTATAAGAATAGCAAGGAAATGCCGGGTGTTGTGTCGCCTTTGAGAGTTACACTGATATTAACAGTACCGCACCTTCACTTGAAGAGAGCTGGTATCCGAAGTCTTTCTAGTCGTACCGGCAATACTAGCACATATATTCTAGCAAGTTCCACTTTGCTGATTTTACTCAGATGCTTGAGGTTTTCCCGTTATATCTACACTATGATCTGTGTAGCTGCTTTGTGTCGCACTAGCAGCAGTCCACTCTTGAAGCTAAACACTGCAAAGACTTACAAAATTGGCACCAAGGCATTGAGTGCCATTCTGGATGCAATGAAACTCATACGCTCCCCACCTGTTGATTCTTGTTCAGAATATGATCTTAATGACTATTCTAACCTCAAGGAGTCAAAGGCAGATGGCATGTCCTGTTCACCCATCAAGGTGCCTGTTCCAATTTGGCAATGTTTTATTGATTGCGGGTATCTTGCATATGTTTTCTTGCATTTCTTCTACTTTGTTGCACCGCTATCTGCTTAATTTACTCATCATATATGTCGAGATGCCATGCCCATCCATTATCAATACATATTCCATCTGTCATCATACCATGTTTTTCCACTCAAATGTTGTTCTTGTGCATCAGACATCAAAAAGGAAGAGGGTGATTGCCGAACCTGAAGGAGACCAGCAAAGTCCTTGAAAAACATGGTGGTGCCGGAGAAATCAGACAGCACCCCACTTATATTGGTTGTACAACCAGTGACACAAAACATAGGACCGACTCCAGCAGACTGTACCCATACTTCACAGGCCACACCACTAGCCCCACCACACATGACCTGCACTCCAGCAAAAGGTATACCGATTTCATTTGCCATAGCACCAGCTGTACCACAGAAAAATCCCACTCCAGCAAAAAGTACAGCAAGTCCACCGACGGAAGACCTATCCCAACTGCAGAGACGGCCAATTCCTGCAGATTGGAACCCCATTCCATTTATTCCCAGTTTAAAAGACAATGCTTTCAATGTTGTTAGGGACTACGTGCATATATTCCCATCATGGGAAGATTATTGTGAAGACAAACACCATTTTCACATCTTCCTGTCCAACTTACGTGTAAGTGCTATTATTCATGGTTATTATTTTCCTGTTTTCTGCTGATTGAACACATCAATGATTTACATTACATTGTTGTAACTAGGTGAGGGTCAATCTGGATAGTCATGACGAGCAAAGTTTGCTTGTGCTTTTCAAGGAAGCATTGCAGCAGTATCGGTGTTACCTAAGGAAATCACACTTTGATGGCAAGTCTATAAACGAATTTCCGGTGAAGTCTCCTATGCTAAATTTAGAAGACATTGAATGGAAAAACCTTGTTATGTACTGGTCTCGTTCCCAGGATGAGGTACTGTCTATGAAATCACATGACATTTTGAACTTCTACTTTTATGCATGTGCCTTACGGATCTTTTTTGCAGGAAATCTGCTCGAAGAAGAATTCCGATTTGACAAGAACGACAGGATATCGCAAATATGTTGCCCGCTGCTTTGCTCTTGTTAGTACCTGTTGCCTTGTATCACTGTACTTGCATACATACCTGGTTCATTATGTGACAACAGTATGCATGATAGCTTGCTTATCAATTGTTCTCTCCAAATTATCTGATCTGTATGAATGGTTACATTACTGTCGAATATATCCAATGCCAATGTTTTTTTAGCTCTGCATTGTTCTTGTAAGTACATGTTGTCCTTTATCAGTGTACTTATAATGACAGGTAGTTGTTCATGTACCATCACTCTGCAGCTTATTTTCCTTTGCCCTCCAATTTCTACACATCAGATCTATATTTACTCTTACCATAAGGTTGGTACTGAAGAAGTTTATTAGCTGTGCATTGCTCTTGGTTGTACCTTTTGCCTGTATCGCTGCACTTACATTTATAGCTACTTGGTTATGTAGCATCACTCTTCATCTTATCTTAAATATTCTCCATTTTTTCGTATATTATCACATCTATATTTACTCTTAACA
The DNA here is from genome assembly GCF_018294505.1 of Triticum aestivum. Lineage (NCBI taxonomy): Eukaryota > Viridiplantae > Streptophyta > Magnoliopsida > Poales > Poaceae > Triticum > Triticum aestivum. Next base: position 168,737,896 of record NC_057803.1, read on the forward strand.
AAATGTAGAATAAAGGCAATGCTTTTGAAGAAGATTCTATGGTAAACTTCTTGAATTGCCCCCCCCCCATCAGCATGGACAAGGCCTTTATAGAGCCTGTCTTCACCAATAATGTAAGTTTGTCCATCTCAAGCCTTCAAACTTTGTTGTATATATTTGGTTAGGCATGACTGCAATAGCTGTTTATTTTTGGTGTTTGCATCAAATTGCTTGTTTAAAGTTTATTATGTAGTTCATAAACAAAAGTTTGTCCTTTCTTAATTTAAGTTTTCAGTTGTACAACCAAGTTCCTTCTTCATACCATGTAAATTAAACTATACATAGCAATTGATCTTCTTTTGCACTGCATGTATGCTTCTGTTCTTCATCCGTAATCCAGTGGTGTGGTGAACCTACCCACTACAGCACAATGTCATATTCTGCAATGTTTTAACTATGAACAATGTCATATCATTCTACTATTATTTAAACCGTCTCTTTATTTGCCAATCTGAAATGGTATAAATTGACAGCATGCTAACCATTGATACTCATGAGTTCTTGATCTGTAATCCAGTGGTGTCGTGAAGCTGCCAACTCCTTCACAATGTCATTTCCTGCCATGTCTTGACCTGAAAAACACCATATTGTGTTAATGCAATTTTAAACCATGTCACTTTATTCGTCACTAAGAAATGTGATGAATTGTCAGCACTAATACATTTATGTGCAAAACCTGTCATCTGTCTGCTTGTTTATCTTTCAGAGTGAGGAAGATATAAGTGTTGAATAAGCGCAGTCTCATCATCTTGCTCAGTTGCTTGCGCTGCAGCTCCCTAGCAGGGCTAACCTTTCTTGAACTCTATTGAAGTGCTATCAGTTTTGTATATTATTTTGTCGGCGTGTTTATTTGCACTCGTGGCGATCTTTGATGCCCAGTGTATGTAATCTGCTATCTCCTTGTGCTTTATTATCACAATGGCGAACTTTGATGCCCAGTGGATATAATATGCCGTAATTTCTTTATTGTATAGTCTAGGTTTTTTCTTATTCACGATGCTGCAGTTATTTTACTATATATATATCCTGTCTTTGCAGTAAACCGGCCAAACCGTAAAATCATGGTACATAATCGGGCCGTCATGCAATCACGATGTAGGTTGCGCCTGAAACGTGCCGAACAGCTCATGGGCCGGTAGCAGCCCGAAATGAACCCCGGCCCATGATTGTGCGAATCAAATCACGGGCTTTTCACAGGCCAAAATTGTCTCGGTCCTTGTTTGGCCAATCAGATATCGGCTGCGAGCAGGCCGGATGCAAACGTGGCCGTAGTTAGGCCCAACTATATGGCGGGCTTTTAACAGGACGAAATTAATATAGGGCCAAAATGTTAAATGGGCCCTTAACAGGCCAAAACTAATATCAGGCCGAATTACTAAGTGGGCCTTTAGCAAGTGGGCCCCAAAGCATAGTGTCCAGTTGATGGGCCGAATCTGATATGGGCCATAATTGAGCCCAAAGCCTCCTAAAGGGCCGGACCTGATCTAGGTCGTAATTTGGCCCAGAACGTGGTAGGCTTTTAATGGGCCAGATCTCATATGGGCCACTATTAGGCCCGGAGCGTGGCAGGCCATTAATGGACCGGATCAAATATGGGCCGGCATTTGGCCCAAAACATGGCAGCCAATTAATGGGCCGTCCTACTTGGGTCCTCAAAATCTCGTGGGCCTACAGCTGGGCCGGCCCATTAATGTCGACGAAATCTCGTGGACCTTTAGTTGGGCCGGCCCATTATGATCCGCAAGAATCTTGTGGGCCTTTACCTGGGCCGGCCCATTATGGCACACAAAAATCTTGTGGGCCTTTACCTGGGCCGGCCCATTATGGCCTGCAAAATCTTGTGGGCCTTTAGCTAGGCCAGCCCATTATGGTCCATAAAATCTTGTGGGCCTTTAGCTGGGCCAGCCCATTATGGTCCGCAAAATCTTGTGTGCCTTTAGTTGGGCCGGCCCATTTAAACTTGATGGGTCAGTCCACGTGTCAACATATCATAGGCGCGTCTCGCCCATTGGATGAGTGACACCTGTGCCAACGCGGACCTGACACGTGTCTCCTCTAGCCAATGATGATTTTACACGTGGAAAATCCCCATTGGTCGTGGCTGTTAACGGGTTATCAGATCCAAAACCCGACCCGATAGCTTAACAGCGTTCCGTTACGGTGGATGCCACGTGTCGGTCACCCTTGACGAAAGCCCTTCTGTGATGCACGATTTATCGTCATGGAAGTGGACACTTCCATGATGATAATTTTGGTAATGTCATGGAACACTTCTACGACAGCACAGGTATGACTATCTTGATTCTGTCATAAATTTTTCATGGATGTACATGCATGACAAAAAACATGACCTACTGTGACAAACACGTATCATCACGGAAGTGTTTTTTTGTAGTGCACGCACATTATCTTTAGGCCTCTCTCGCACACATTGCCCCAGACACACCTCTCTCTTAGTAGTTGGCAGATATGATTCCATCATATCATTCGGTAGGATATCCCTGAATGTTAGGCTGGATGGTAATACGAGGCAAAGTTTTACCCTAGTTCGGACCCTTGCAGTTGAGGAAAAAGCCTACTCATGGTACTGTATATTAGTGATAGGGGTGTGTACAAAGTACACGTGAATACCAGGCATTGTGCGTGTGTGTATACTGTCGACGAACTAGCCCCAAGATTCTATAACATACTAGGGGCCTAGGGTTACAAATCATATATAGTCGGCTTATCACCAGTGGGGATAGAGTCCTCCACGACTCTGGTAGCTAGCTTCGTGTTGTACGCCGAGTCCTCCACATGGATCTTTGTATAACGCGTCTCGATCCAACCTATGTGGCGCTGGATGGAACAAACCCATGAATCATCATGTTGACCCACCGCAACTAGAAATGATGTGCCCACCACACCACACACGCAATCTACCAATAAGAAAATAAGCATATACAATAGTACAATGTTATACATGAAAGTGAATTGCATGGTGCATCCAAAAATATTTGTTCTACATTGTGAATGTTTATATATTCTCCTAAAATATTAGTCACGGGAAAGAGAAACGAAGGGCATATCTTTCCTTGTCTCCACCGGACATCCCCTCTTTCTACACCACTTTCACGTATGCACACAAACTATCTCACGGCCTTCTAAAATTATGCATGCCCACGACATATTTACGCATGACGGTCACTGTATTCCAAGCTAAAGCACTATACGGTCACTAGAGTTCAGAATATGCTCATTACGGTCACCGTATACATTCTCGTGGTGATCATACGGTATCTATCTCATGATACGTCTCCGTATTTTCTTGATGACACCGACGGACTTTGCATTTGATGTGTGCTCCGTATTTTGTTGACGACACTTACGGTCATTGTATTTGAAGCGAAAGCACGATATGGTCACTGGACTTCAGAATAATCTCATCACGGTCACCACATACATTTTGTCGTGCTAACCAACATGTGGTTGGATGGTTAGGAGGACAGTGGTTTCTCGAGCCCACCAGGGTTAAAGTCCCGGTGCTCGCATTTATCCTGGTAATTTCAGTATTTTCCGGCGATGTGCGTTCAGTGGGAGGAGACGTTCCACTCGACTATGAGGCACCTATGTTGACTTCATAAAATCTCAAGGTCGTATGCTGGCCCACTCTCTCGAAGGTGCTCATAGGGGTAGGGTCTGCGTGTGTGCGCTTATAGCGGTGAGTGCTTGCGTGTATATATGAGCCCTTGCGTTTGTACCGTGTTAAAAATACATGCCATGATTATATGGTCACTGGCTCACCCGTACAACTCCGTATTTTGTTAATGACACAATCAATTGACCAGTCAAATGTTCCATGTGGCGCAACTAGTGTTGCACCATCGGGGCGCGTAACCGTGGGGCCCACTTGTCAGCCCATATATGGAAGAAAGAAATGGTAGTTTGAGTTTGTACTGTGTTAATAAAATACATTTTAGGGTGATCATACGGCCATTGCCTCACCATACAGCTCCGTAATTTGTTGATGACACGATCAATTGACCAGTCAAACGGTCCACATTCAGCAGTGCACATTACCATAGGGTCCGCCCGTCAGCGCGTATATGAAGGACATAAATGGTAATAAATTAGTGGTCGGTGGGCACACGAAGTCATGAGACCTCTGGTTGGCAGTCGTCGGCGGTGGGGGCGTTGATTGGGCGGTGGGGTGGGGATCGCTGGAGAAAAAGCTCGGCGCGGGGGGGGGGGCTAGAGGGATGGCCGGTGCGGCAGCGGACCAGCAGTGAGGAGTTGTTTCGAGGCGGGCGGGGCGGCGCGGGCCGGCGGTTCATCCGGTGCTGGCTGGCGGCTCAGCGGGATGGAGTTTGATGATAAACTGCAGGCCCTTGATTTCGTATCCAACGGCTGGAAAATCTAATGACCAGAGATGAAAAAGTCAGTCGACTGACGTGTAGCCTCACCCCGCACGTACACATGCACGCATGCAAGACACGCACGCATGCAGGCGTGCAACACTGACACGTACACATGCAGGCGTGTAACACTGACACGTACACATAACGAACACACGCACGCATGCAGGCGTGCAATACTGGCGCGTACACATGCACTCACGAACACACGCATGTACGCACACATGCATGCAACATTGAAATGTACCCTTGCACATACACAACACTCGCACGCCTGCATGCACACAGCACACGACGCACGACACACGCTCAACCTATACGTGCATGCACCCTTTGTTAAGGACATGGATTGTTACAGGTATTAATCAATCTTATCTGTGATAAGCAGAACATTGATATTTGTAGCGGTCTTTATGAATCACAATGTATCAAACGGGCTATAACCATAGTAGGCTTATCTACATGAAAAGGATGACGTCACACTCAATGAACAATCATCGGTTTATGAAATGCCCGCTTCTGACCGACCTGGCCCACCAAAGGTTCCTCTGCTGTGCGCTGCCTACGTTGGGTCACTGACATGCAGGCCATGTACCCAAAGAGCCCACACGTCAGTGGAAGAACGGTGCGTTGTCCTACGTCAGAGTCGAGGGTGCCACTCGCTGCACGCCCGGCTAAACACGCCTCATCGCCGCTTTCAAACGCCTCCATGAAACCCGCCCGTGTGGAAGCCGAGAAACCCACTCTAGACATACGTCCGTTCATGACCGGGCCGACATTAAACGCAACGCCGGCCGAGCTCCTCCCGTCCGCCATCTATTTACTCTCCTATTCAAACGAGGCCAAACGCCGGCCAAGAATCGCACACCTCCGCCGCTCTCCTCCTTCACCATTTTGTCCACTCTTACAATGGCTTACAAAGAGTAATTATTCCGCATCCAAGCCAGCTGGGTGGCTGATACGTCTCCAATGTATCTATAATTTTTGATTGCTCCATGCTATATTATCTACTGTTTTGGACATTATTGGGCTTTATTTTCCACTTTTATATTATTTTTGGGACTAACCTATTAACCGGAGGCCCAACCCAGAATTGCTATTTTTTTTGCCTATTTTAGGGTTTTGAAGAAAAGGAATAACAAACGAAGTCCAAACGGAATGAAACGTCGGGAACGTGATTTTCTCACCGAACATGATCCAAGAGACTTGGACCCTACGTCAAGCAACCAACAGGGAGGCCACGAGGTAGGGGGGCGCGCCTACCCCCCAAGCGCGCCCTCCACCCTCGTGGGCCCCCTGTTGCTCCACCGACGTACTTCTTCCTCCTATATATACCTACGTATCCCCAAACGATGAGTAGAGGAGCCAAAACCCTAATTCCACCGCCGCAACTTTCTGTATCCACGAGATCCCATCTTGGGGCCTGTTCCGAGCTCCGCCGGAGGGGGCATCGATCACGGAGGGCTTCTACATCAACACCATAGCCTCTCCGATGAAGTGTGAGTAGTTTACCTCAGACCTACGGGTCCATAGTTATTAGCTAGATGGCTTCTTCTCTCTTTTTGGATCTCAATACAAAGTTCTCCCCCTCTCTTGTGGAGATCTATTCAATGTAATCTTCTTTTTGCGGTGTGTTTGTTGAGAACGATGAATTGTGGGTTTATGATCAAGTTTATCTATGAACAATATTTGAATCTTCTCTGAATTCTTTTATGTATGATTGGTTATCTTTGCAAGTCTATTCAAATTATCAGTTTGGTTTGGCCTACTAGATTGATCTTTCTTGCAATGGGAGAAGTGCTTAGCTTTGGGTTCAATCTTGCGGTGTCCTTTCCCAGTGACGGTAGGGGCAGTAAGGCACATATTGTATTGTTGCCATCAAGGATAACAAGATGGGGTTTTCATCATATTGCATGAGTTTATCCCTCTACATCATGTCATCTTGCTTAAGGTGTTACTCTGTTCTTATGAACTTAATACTCTAGATGCATGCTGGATAGCGGTCGATGTGTGGAGTAATAGTAGTAGATGCAGGCAGGAGTCGGTCCACTGGTCTTAGACATGATGCCTATATACATGATCATACCTAGATATTCTCATAACTATGCTCAATTCTGTCCATTGCTCAACAGTAATTTGTTCACCCACCGTAAAATACTTATGTTCTTGAGAGAAGCCACTAGTGAAACATATGGCCCCCGGATCTATCTTCATCATATTACTCTTCCAATACTTATTTATTTTCATTGCCTTTTATTTTACTTTGCATCTTTATCATAAAAATACCAAAAATATTATCTTATCATATCTATCAGATCTCACTCTCGTAAGTGACCGTGTAGGGATTGACAACCCCTTATCACGTTGGTTGCGAGGATTTATTTGTTTTGTGAAGGTGCGTGGGACTCGCGCGTAGCCTCCTACTGGATTGATACCTTGGTTCTCAAAAACTGAGGGAAATACTTACGCTACTTTGCTGCATCACCCTTTCCTCTTCAAGGGAAAACCAACCAGTGCTCAAGAGGTAGCAAGAAGGATTTCTGGCACCATTGCCGGGGAGGTCTACGCAAAAGTCAAACATACCAAGTACCCATCACAAACCCTTATCTCCCACATTACATTATTTGCCATTTGCCTCTCGGTTTCCTCTCCCCCACTTCACCCTTGCCGTTTTATTCACCCTCTCTCTCTCTCTCTATCCTCCCTCTCTTTCTCTATTTGCCTCTTTTTGCCCGTTTCTTGTTTGCTTGTGTGTTGGATTGCTTCCTTGTCATGATGGCTCAAGATAACACTAAATTGTGTGACTTTACCAATACCAACAACAATGATTTTATTAGCACTCCGATTTCTCCTCTTACCGATGCTGAATCTTGTGAAATTAATGTTGCCTTGCTGAATCTTGTTATGAAAGATCCGTTTTCCGGCCTTCCTAGTGAAGATGCCGCTACCCATCTCAATAGCTTCGTTGATTTGTGTGATATGCAAAAGAAGAAAGATGTGGATAATGATATTGTTAAATTGAAGCTATTTCCTTTTTCGCTTAGAGATCGTGCTAAAGCTTGGTTTTCGTCTTTGCCTAAAAATAGTATTGATTCGTGGAATAAGTGCAAAGATGCTTTTATGTCTAAGTATTTTCCTCCTGCTAAGATCATCTCTCTTAGAAACGATATTATGAATTTTAAGCAACTTGATCATGAACATGTTGCACAAGCTTGGGAGAGGATGAAATTAATGATACGTAATTGCCCAACACATGGTTTGAATTTGTGGATGATTATACAAATTTTTTATGCCGGATTGAATTTTGCTTCTAGAAATCTTTTAGATTCGGCCGCGGGAGGCACTTTTATGGAAATCACTTTAGGAGAAGCTACTAAACTCCTAGATAATATTATGGTTAATTACTCTCAATGGCATACTGAAAGATCTACTAATAAGAAAGTGCATGCGATGGAAGAAATTAATGTTTTGAGTGGAAAGATGGATGAACTTACGAAATTATTTGCTAATAAAAGTGTTTCTTCTGATCCTAATGATATGCCTTTTTCTACTTTGATTGAGAATAATAATGAATCTATGGATGTGAATTTTGTTGGTAGGAACAATTTTGGTAACAACGCGTATAGAGGAAACTTTAATCCTAGGCCTTATCCTAGCAATCCCTCTAATAATTATGGTAATTCCTACAACAATTCTTATGGAAATTTTAATAAGATGCCCTCTGATTTCGAATCTAATATTAAAGAATTTATTACTTTGCAAAAGAATTTCAATGCTTTGATTGAAGAAAAATTGCTTAAGATTGATGAGTTGGCTAGGAACGTTGATAGAATTTCTCTTGATGTTGATTCTTTGAAACTTAGATCTATTCCACCTAAGCATGATATCAGTGAGTCTCCCAAAGCAATGGGAATTTCCATTGATGAGTGCAAAGAAAGAACCTCTAGGATGCGTGCTAAGAAAGATTCGTTTATAAGAGCGTGTTCTTCTAGTTACCATGATAATAAAGATGCAGATCTAAAAGTTATTGATTTGTCTCCTATTAAATATTTGTTTTGCAATATGAATCTTGATAATGATGGGACTAAATATGATCCACCTTTACCTAGAAGACGTTCCAAAAATTCAGAGTTTCTAGATCTTGATGCTAAATTTGATAAAACTAGGATTGAAGAGATCAAAACTCTAGATGTTAATGAACCTACTATTTTGGATTTCAAGGGATTTAATTATGATAATTGCTCTTTGATAGATTGTATTTCCTTGTTGCAATCCGTGCTAAATTCTCCTCATGCTTATAGCCGAAATAAAGCGTTTACTAAATGTATCGTTGATGGTTTGATGCAATCTTATGAAGAAAAACTTGAGTTGGAAGTTTCTATCCCTAGAAAACTTTATGGCGAGTGGGAACCTTCTATTAAAATTAAAATTAAAGATCATGAATGCTATGCTTTGTGTGATTTGGGTGCTAGTGTTTCCATGATTCCAAAGACTTTGTGTGATTTGTTAGGTTTCCGTGATTTTGATGATTGCTCTCTAAACTTGCACCTTGCGGATTCCACTATTAAGAAACCTATGGGAAGAATTAATGATGTTCTTATTGTTGCAAATAGGAATTATGTGCCCGTAGATTTTGTCATTCTTGAAATAGATTGCAATCCTTCATGTCCTATTATTCTTGGTAGACCTTTCCTTAGAACTATTGGTGTAATTATTGATATGAAGGAAGGAAATATTAGATTCCAATTTCCGTTAAGGAAAGGCATGCAAAACTTTCCTAGATATAAAATTAAATTACCTTATGAATCTATTATGAGATCCACTTATGGATTTCCTACCAAAGATGGAAATACCTAGATCTATCCTTGCTTTTTATGCCTAGCTAGGGGCGTTAAACGATAGCGCTTGCTGGGAGGCAACCCAATTTTATTTTTATTCCTTGCTTTTTGCTCCTGTTAAGTAATAAATAATTTGTCTAGCCTCTGTTTTGGTTGTGTTTTTATGTTTAATTAGTGTTTGTGCCAAGTAGAACCGTTGGGAAGACTTGAGGAAAGTCTTGTTAATCTTGCTATAAAAAACAGAAACTTTAGCGCTCACGAGAACTGCTGTTATTTTTATTTGGAAAGCGCTCTTTAGTTAATTATTTTTGCAGATGATTAATAGATAAATTCCTCACGTCCAGCAATTTATTTTAGAATTTTTGGGGTTCCAGATCTTGCGCTACCTACAGATTACTACAGACTGTTTTGTTTTTGACAGATTCTGTTTTCCGTGTGTTGTTTGCTTATTTTGATGAATCTATGGCTAGTAAAATAGTTTATAAACCATAGAGAAGTTGGAATACAGTAGGTTTAACACCAGTATAAATAAAGAATGAGTTCATCACAGTACCTTGAAGTGGTCTTTTGTTTTCTTTCGCTAACGGAGCTCACGAGATTTTCTACTTTAAGTTTTGTGTTGTGAAGTTTTCAAGTTTTGGGTAAAGATTTGATGGATTATGGAACAAGGAGTGGAAAGAGCCTAATCTTGGGGATGCCCATGGCACCCCCAAGATAATATAAGGACACCTAAAAGCCAAAGCTTGGGGATGCCCAGAAGGCATCCCCTCTTTCGTCTACTTCTATCGGTAACTTTACTTGGAGCTATATTTTTATTCACCACATGATATGTGTTTTGCTTGGAGCGTCTTGTATGATTTGAGTCTTTTCCTTTTAGTTTACCACAATCATCTTTGCTGTACACACCCTTTGAGAGAGACACACATGATTCAGAAATTATTAGAATACTCTATGTGCTTCACTTATATCTTTTGAGTTATATAGTTTAGCTCTAGTACTTCACTTATATCTTTTAGAGCACGGTGGTGGATTTGTTTTATAGAAACTATTGATCTCTCATGCTTCACTTAGATTATTTTGAGAGTCTTAAATACCATGGTAATTTGCTGAAATAATCCTAATATTCTAGGCATACAAAATTAATAATAAAATTCTCTTATGAGTGTGTTGAATACTAAGAGAAGTTTGATGCTTGATGATTGTTTTGAGATATGGAGGTAGTGATATTAAAGTTGTGCTAGTTGAGTAGTTGTGAAGTTGAAAAAATACTTGTGTTGAAGTTTGCAAGTCCCGTAGCATGCATGTATGGTAAACGTTATGTAACAAATTTGAAACATGAGGTGTTCTTTGATTGTCTTCCTTATGAGTGGCGGTCGGGGACGAGCGATGGTCTTTTCCTACCAATCTATCCCCCTAGGAGCATGCGCGTAGTGCTTTGTTTTTGATGACTTGTAGATTTTTGCAATAAGTATGTGAGTTCTTTATGACTAATGTTGAGTCCATGGATTATACACACTCTCACCCTTCCATCATTGCTAGCCTCTTCGGTACCGTGCATTGCCTTTTTCACATTGAGAGTTGGTGCAAACTTCGCCGGTGCATCCAAACCCCGTGATATGATACACTCTTTCACACATAAACCTCCTTATATCTTCCTCAAAACAGCCACCATACCTACCTATTATGGCATTTCCATAGCCATTCCGAGATATATTGCCATGCAACTTTCCACCATCCTGTTTATCATGACATGTTCATCATTGTCATATTGCTTTGCATGATCATGTAGTTGACAACATATTTGTGGCAAAGCCACCATTCATAATTTTTCATACATGTCACACTTGATTCATTGCATATCCCGGTACACCGCCGGAGGCATTCATATAGAGTCATACCTTGTTGTAGTATCGAGTTGTAATCATTGAGTTGTAAATAAATAGAAGTGTGATGATCGTCATTTAATAGAGCATTGTCCCAATAAAAAAGAGAGAAAGGCCAAATAAAAAATGAAGGCCAAAAAAATAAAAATAAAATAAAAAAGGGACAATGATACTATCCTTTTTCCACACTTGTGCTTCAAAGTAGCACCATGATCTTCATGATAGAGAGTCTCTTGTTTTGTCATTTTCATATACTAGTGGGAATTTTTCATTATAGAACTTGGCTTGTATATTCCAACAATGGGCTTCCTCAAGTGCCCTAGGTCTTCGTGAGCAAGCAAGTTGGATGCACCCCCACTAGTTTCTTTTGTTGAGCTTTCATACATTTATAGCTCTAGTGCATCTGTTGCATGGCAATCCCTACTCCTTGTATTAACATCAATCGATGAGCATCTCCATATCCCATTGATTAGCCTCGTCGATGTGATACTTTCTCCTTTCTTGTCTTCTCCACATAACCCCTATCATTATACTCTATTCCACCCATAGTGCTATATCCATGGCTCACGCTCATGTATTGCGTGAAGGTTTATAATGTTTGAGATTACTAAAGTATGAAACAATTGCTTGGCTTGTCATCGGGGTTGTGCATGATGAGAGCATTCTTGTGTGACGAAAATGGAGCATGACTAAACTATATGATTTTGTAGGGATGAACTTTCTTTGGCCATGTTATTTTGAGAAGACATAATTGCTTAGTTAGTATGCTTGAAGTATTATTATTTCTATGTCAATATTAAACTTTTATCTTGAATCTTTCAGATCTGAATATTCATGTCACAATTAAGAAGAATTACATTGAAATTATGCCAAGTAGCATTCCACATCAAAAATTCTGTTTTTATCATTTACCTACTCGAGGACGAGCAGGAATTAAGCTTGGGGATGCTTGATACGTCTCCAACATATCTATAATTTTTTATTGCTCCATGCTATATTATCTACTATTTTGGACATTATTGGGCTTTATTTTCCACTTTTATATTATTTTTGGGACTAACCTATTAACCAGAGGCCCAGGCCAGAATTGCTGTTTTTTGCCTATTTTAGGGTTTCGAAGAAAAGTAATATCAAACGAGTCCAAACGGAATGAAACCTTCGGGAATGTGATTTTCTCACCAAACATGATCCAGCAGACTTGGACCCTACGTCAAGCAACCAACAGGGAGGCCACGAGGTAGGGGGCGCGCCTACCCCCCCCCCAGGCGCGCCCTCCACCCTCGTGGGCCCCCTATTGCTCCACCGACGTACTTCTTCCTCCTATATATACCTACGTATCCCGAAACGATCAGAAGAAGAGCCAAAACCCTAATTCCACCGCTGTAACTTTCTGTATCCACGAGATCCCATCTTGGGGCCTGTTCCAGAGCTCCGCCGGAGGGGGCACCGATCACGGAGGGCTTCTACATCAACACCATAGCCTCTCCGATGAAGTGTGAGTAGTTTACCTCAGACCTACGGGTCCATAGTTATTAACTAGATGGCTTCTTCTCTCTTTTTGGATCTCAATAGAAAGTTTTCTCCCTCTCTTGTGGAGATCTATTCGATGTAATCTTCTTTCTGTGGTGTATTTGTTGAGATCGATGAATTGTGGGTTTATGATCAAGTTTATCTATGAACAATATTTGAATCTTCTCTGAATTCTTTTATGCATGATTGGTTATCTTTGCAAGTCTCTTTGAATTATCAGTTTGGTTTGGCCTACTAGGTTGATCTTTCTTGCAATGGGAGAAATGCTTAGCTTTGGGTTCAATCTTGCGGTGTCCATTCCCAGTGACAGTAGGGGAAGCAAGGCACGTATTGTATTGTTGCCATCGAGGATAATAAGATGGGGTTTTCATCATATTGCATGAGTTTATCCCTCTACATCATGTCATCTTGCTTAAGGCATTACTCTGTTCTTATGAACTTAATACTCTAGATGCATGTTGGATAGCGGTCGATGTGTGGAGTAATAGTAGTAGATGCAGGCAGGAGTCGGTCTACTTGTCTTGGACGTGATGCCTATATACATGATCATACCTAGATATTCTCATAACTATGCTCAATTCTGTCAATTGCTCAACAGTAATTTGTTCACCCACCGTAAAATACTTATGCTCTTGAGAGAAGCCACTAGTGAAACCTATGGCCCCTGGGTCTATCTTCATCATATTACTCTTCCAATACTTATTTATTTTCATTGCCTTTTATTTTACTTTTCATCTTTATCATAAAAATACCAAAAATATTATCTTATCATATCTATCAGATCTCACTCTCGTAAGTGACCGTGTAGGGATTGACAACCCCTTATCGCGTAGGTTGCGAGGATTTATTTGTTTTGTACAGGTGCGAGGGACTCGCGCATAGCCTCCTACTGGATTCATACCTTGGTTCTCAAAAACCGAGGGAAATACTTACGCAACTTTGCTGCATCACCCTTTCCTCTTCAAGGGAAAAACCAAAGTGGTGCTCAAGAGGTAGAAGTGGCCCACCGAGCCCGCCGGATACGAGCTATGCAGCTTGCTAATCCACCTCCCTGCCCTCGCCCGACAGAGCCAGTTGCCGCCCCAAGCCGGCGCGCAGTTCAGCAACTCGCCGCTCCAGGCCAGCTCGACGAGGAGCGGCGCACGAGCGTCGTTGCTGCCGTCCACGCCGCTGCCTCGTACCACGTCTCCCGTTTCTGTGGCCGAGACTCCCATGCCGGCGGCCGCGCCATGCAAGCAGCGATAGAAGCCTAGTGCATAGAGAGCAACGAGTCGGTGGCGAGCGCCTCCGCGTCCGCCGCCATCATCTAGGAGAAGTAGAACACGGGAGGCCGCCGCTACTTGGAATTTTTTTTCTATCATACATATGACACTTCTATGACGATAATTGTGACAAAACCCGGTATCATCATAGATGTAGTGGGATCCTACTTCTATGACAAAAAATCATGACAGAAAATGGGCTTTTCGTCCTGGGCGGGCCAGATACGCAGCTGCACGACATTCTTTGGGACGTCCATGACGGAAAAAACCATGTAGAAGCGAGGGGGAGGAAAATTTCGGGGAGTTCCCGGTTACGGTGGGAGGTCGGGGGCCGAGCGATGCGCGTTTCTCTCATACAAGTACGCGCGTGTGTGCGAGGCGTTGGATCTAACTGAACCCAAGCGAGGCGTTGGGATCTAACTGAACCCGAGCGATTGCACTGCGGGCTACGCGTTACTGAACCCGAGCGATCGATCAATGGCTGTTAACTGAACCCGATTGAGCGATTCCTTCGCTACTGCTGCTAACTGAAGGCCGATCGATGCTGCCTCTGGATGAACAGTGAGCGTTGTTGGGGGGGGGGGGTTGGATGAATAGTTCCCGGTGGGGGTGGATGAACAGGACCCCGTGGTGTTGCCTCTGGATGAACAGGACCCCGATCGATCGACCCGGTTGGGGCTGGATGAACAGGACCACCCCGTGGAGGGCTGGATGAATAGTAGACGGTGGAGGGCAGGATGAACAGTAGCCCGTGGAGGGGTGGTTGAACAGGAGCCCGTGGAGAGGGCTGGTTGAACAGTAGACGGTGGAGTAGCGCGCGGTGGAGGCTGGATGAACAGGAGCCCGTGGATGAACAGTCGCAGGTGGAGGCTTGAGGAGGTTGACGGTGGATGAACAGTAGCTCGTGGAGGCTGGAGGGGGTCGACGGTGGAGATGAACAGTATCCCGTGGAGTCCCGTTTTGCGGTACTCCACACCCCTCCCGATGAACAGGACCCCCGTTTCGACCGTAGCGCTCCAACACAAGTCCGTTTCCTCCGTTTTGCGGTACGCCACACCCCTCCCGATGAACAGGACCCCAGTTCGACCGTAGGAGGTCCGTTTCCTCCATTTTGCGGTACGCCAGACCCCTCCCGATCAAAAGGAACCCGTTCCGAACGTAGGAGGTCCGTTTCCTCCATTGTGCGGTACGCCAGGCCTCATTTCAATCGTATGTTCCGTCCAAGCCCTCCCGATGAACACGACCACGCATTCAGTTCTGACCTAGCTAGTTGGCTCCCACGTGTTCCGTTGCCTCCCGATGAACACGACGCATTCCGTTGCCTCCCCATGAACACGACGCATTCCGTTGCCTCCCCATGAACACGGCGACGACGATGTTTCTCCGTTCCAACCCAACCATGTACACGAGCCCTCGCCGTACGTATGCGCGAGTTGGCATTCGAGACCCTGCTCGTATGTACACATACGTGGCCGTATTTTCTTTCTTGCACCCTGGCCGTTGTACGTACGTGTACATGCTACGTGCGCGCCTCTACTATGACACGTGCGCGCCTCTACATCGACCAGTATTTACGTACACGTTCGCGACCAGAATGACAACGCTACGTATGCTTCGACCAGGTGGGTCCCGACTGTCAGGCACTTCCTTGCCTGCGAAGATGTAGCTGGTGGGTCCCAACAGTTAGGGGGTGAATCGCTTTTTTTTGCCCGGACGCACTTCCTTGCGTGCGAAGATGTAGCTGGTGGGTCCCAGCAGTCAGGGGGAAACGCTTTTTTCACAAAATATAGTGGCTCGTCCGGTGGGTCCCAGTTGTCAGGTGGAGGAATCATTATTTTCCGCGCAATAAGGAGGCACTTCCTTGCTGCGTCCGTGGACCTAGCTGTCAGCCTCTCCATGTACAGTCCATGTCCGATGGAAGTCGTTCCTTGACCACATTGACCACGCCGCGCCGAGAGCACCAGGGCGGTGGATGACGGCGAGGCCTAGGAAGGGGATGACATGGAGGCAGGGAAGACTAGGCAGTTGTTTCCCACGCGGAGGGGAGTACGACTGTACGAGGGTTTATTGGTTCGTCTGCCGTCGCCGAAGAATAACAGCAGGTGTGGGTGAGTAGAGGGATGGCTAGGCCAGCGATGGCAGTACGGTCGGGCGGTGAGGCCTGCGCGGCAGCACAGCCGGCCGCGAGGAGGAGGGAGCAGGCAGTCCTACCAGCGCTTGTTTGAGCGGCTGGAGCAGGAAGAGCAGAGATTGAAGAAGCACAACGGGCGTTGGATGGACATCCAATAGTCAGTGCTTGTGCGTCAATATTTTTTAGGAAAGCCTCAAATCTGTGGAAAATAGCATACATCCCATCTGCCATTATTTCTAATAATTTACAGCCCATTTGCTAATTCTTGAGGGTTTTTTGGAGCCCATATTCTTTTTGTTAGCATTACAACCCATATTGTGGCAACGGTTAAAAAATTATACGAAATTTTGCATATTTCGGTGGTGTCCGAACTGTTTTTAATCCCGAAATTTCGACTCACATTCAAACTGATTTTAAAAATAAATGTATATCAATATAAAATCCAACAAATTCTCCACACATAAAAATTAATGTAATTTAAAGTCTTGAAATGAAAAAAAGATATTTGAAACTAATTGCCGGTTTGATGTGTTTTAATAATGTACAACCCATTTCTCATTACTGATGGGCCATTTTCTCGGCCAGCCGAATGAAAGCTCTCCTCGTCTTGAAAGATTTGCAGCCCTACAAGCCTGACAAAGCGACTTACTTGGCAAATCACAAAAAAATTGGGATGTGGCCGTGGACCCAGCTGTCAGCCTCTCCACGTACAGTACTCTTTCGATGGAAGTCGTTCCTTGACCACGCCGCGCGGAGAGCACAACAGCGGTGGACGACAGCGAGGCCTAGGAAGGGGACGACGCGGCAGTGGAAGCCCACGCGGAGAGGACTATGAGGGTTCACTAGATCGGCTGCGGTGTGAGGCTGCCGTCGCCGCAGAATAACAGGGGGTGCGGGTGAGTAGAGGGATGGCCTGGCCAGCAGTGGGAGTAGTAGGGGGTGGTGAGGCCTCCGCCACATCGCAGCCGGCCATGGGAGGCAGGAGCACGAGGCACGACCGGCGCTGGTTTGGGCAGCTGGAGCAAGAAGACCAGATGTTGAAGAAGCACTATGGTCGTTGGATGGACATCATACGGTCACGGGAGCTAGAATCGTGCATATTGACTAAGTTGACAAAGCCCTCCGTCCCCGTCAACTTAGTAGGCCCACAAGTCAGCCTGCCACTAAGGTGGGTCCCAGCTAGCAGGGGGTATTCATTTTTTTGTGCGTAATAAGGAGGCACTTCCGGTGGGTCCGAGCTGACAGCAGGGGGAACATTTTTTTCGCGAAATACGGTGGCCCGTCGGGTGGGTCCCAGCAGTCAGGGGTAAACGTTTTTTTCACGATATACTGGTGGGCATCCGGTGGGTCCCTGCTGTGAGGTGGAGGAATAATTATTTTCCGCGTAATAAGGAGGCACTTCCTTGCGGCTGTCGTGGACCCAGCTGCCAGCCTCTCCATGTACATTATTCTTCCGATGGAATTCGATCGTTGACCACATTGACCACGCCGCGCCGACAGCACCACGGCAGTGGACGATGGCGAGGCCTAGGAAGGGGACGACGCGGAGCTGGGGTAGACGCGGCAGTGGATGCCCACGCGGAGAGGAGTACGAGGGTTCACTGGTTCGGCTGCGCTGCCGTCGCCGCGGAATAACAGGGGGTGTGGGTGAGTGGAGTGGAGGGATGGCCTGGCTAGCAGTGGGATTAGTATGGGGGCGGTGAGGCCTCCGCGGCAGCACAGCCGGCCACGGGAGGCAGGAGCAGGCGGCACAACCGGCGCTGCTTTGGGCGGCTCGAGCAAGAAGGCCAGAGGTTGAAGAAGCAGTACGGCCGTTGGATGGACATCGTACGGTTAGTCGAGCTAGAATTGTGCATATTGACTAAGTTGACAAAGCCCTTCGCCCCTGTCAACTTAGTAGGCCCACTATACTGGGTCCCAGCTAGCAGGGGGGGTATTCATTTTTTTGTGCGTAATAAGGAGGCACTTCCTTGCGTGCGAAGATATAGCTGGTGGGTCCGAGCGGTCAGCGGCGATAACATTTTTTTCGTGAAATACAGAGGCCGTTTCGGTGGATCCCAGATGTCAGGTGGAGGAAATCATTATTTTGCGCGTAATAAGGAGGCATTTCCTTGCATGCGGCCGTGGACCCAACTGTCAGCCTCTCCACGTACAGTCCACTTCAGATGCATGTCGGTCGTTGACCACGCTGACCACGCCACGCCGAGAGCATCAGGGCGGTGGACGACGGCGAGGCCTAGGAAGGGAACGACACGGCTGTTGTTTTTGTTTCCCACGCGGAGGGGAGTACGACTGTATGAGGGTTTACTGGTTCGTCTGCCGTCACCGGAGAATAACAGCAGGTGTGGGTGAGTAGAGGGATGGCTAGGCCAGTGATGGGAGTACGGTGGGGCGGTGAGGCATGCGCGGTAGCACAGCCGGCCGCGGGGAGGAGGGAGCAGGCAGTCCCGCCGGCGCTTGTTTGAGCGGCTGGAGCAGGAAGAGCAGAGATTGAAGAAGCACGACGGCCGTTGGATGGACATCCAACAGTATACAGGCCATGTGTGGAAAGCCTCAAAACTGCGGAAAACAACATACAGCCCATCTGCCATTATTTCAAATAATTTACAGCCCATTTGCTAATTCTTACGGGTTTTTTGGAGCCCATATTCTTTATGTTAGCATTACAGCCCATATTGTGGCCACGGTTAAAAAATTATACGAAATTTTGCATATGTCGGTGCGGTCTGAACTGTTTTTAATCCCGAAATTTCGAGTCACATTCAGACTGATTTTAAAAATAAATGTATATCAATATAAAATCCAATAAATTTTCCACGCATAAACATCAATGCAATTTAGAATCTCGAAATGAAAAAAAGATATTTGAAAATAATTGCCGGTTTGATGTGTTTTAAAAATGTACAGCCCATTTCTCATTACTGATAGGCCATTTTCTCGGCCCGTCGAATGAAGCTCTCCTCGTCTTGAAAGATTTGTAGCCTAGCAGGCCTGATAAAGTGACTTACTTGACAAATCACAAAAGAACTAGGCTAGCCATTTTCAGAAAGAAAAAAAACTACTGGGCTGGTCTGTGGTAAACATAAAAGAAAAGGCTGTCTAGACAGGCCAGAGTGTCCCGCACAGCCCAGTTGGCACCCTGCTTCCGTCTCAAAAACAAATTAGATAAATGCCACTCCAATTATGGCAATTCATAAAAATGCCACTGCAATTTCCAAACTTTGAAAAATGCCACTGCAATTTTTGCAAACTTTGAAAAACGCCACTGCAATTTGCAAACTTTGAAAAACGCCACTCCAGACTTCGAAAAATGCCACTAGAAATGACATGAAATGGCATTTTTCAAAGTTTGGAAATTGCAGTGGCATTTCTCGGATACACCAGATTTGGGGTGGCATTTATCAAATTAACCCAAAACAAAAATAACTGGGCGAGCTGCTGGGTCCCTGGTGTCAGCCGCTCGTTGTGCAATTCTCTCATTTATTGACTATGTTGACAATGGCATGGGACCCAGATGTCAGAAATCCACTAGGAGGAGCCATTTTTTTATTGGCTTGAAATAAGGAGGCACTTGCTTGCATACTTCCATGACCTTGGCGGGTCCCTGCTGTCATCCTCTCCACGTATAGTACCAGTTAGTCGTGCTTCAAAACTGATCGGCACGCCATTAAAAAAATAAAGGTCGATAACTAATGCGGCACCTCAGGCCAACGCGACCAGATCGCATTTTGCACGAGAAATTACACACCATGTTTCATTGACATGTGGTCCCGTTCCAACATATCAGTGAGACGACGGCGAGTAGTAGGAGTATTTCCGAATGGACGTGTAGGCCGGGGCGCCTCTTCGTGAACCGTGGCAAACTCATAACCGTCCACCGACTCTTCGCCTTTCCCTCTCGATTTGGAACTGCTGTGGCACGCTCTTCCTCTCCCTCCTCCATTTTCCTTCAGCCCTTCACCCTTTCTTCTGCCATTGTTCGATCGTCTTCTCCATGGAGGGAACAGGCCGGAAATGACCCCGTTATTCTTGCCCCGATCTGAAAGATGACGTGGTGGAGGAACTCATTGGTCGGTGCAACGTCATCACCTCGGCTAGCATGGCAGGTTCGTTCAGGCCTATTCTTGACTCAACTAATAACATCATTACAAAGAACCCAAGAGTCAAGGAGCGGTTTGATCTCCCCTATCTTCTTCGTCGTGACCCTGATGACTGGCGCCGGCACGACGGAAGCCTCGCCCTGTGCCATTTGATGCCGCTTGATAATGATACGTATGATGTTAAGATGCCATCCCTCGAGGGCAAGGCTTGGGCGGGCGCAAATGGAGATTGGGTTGTTTACATTGGGTCCAACTATGAGTGGGAACTTGTGAATGTGTACACTCGTCACCGGGTTCCACTTCAAAAAATCTTAGCACACTACCCAGAGGTTGAGCACACCGGTAATGTACGCATGTTCAAATACGATCATGGTAACTGTCTTCTACGGAAGATAGCAATTTGTCGAGTTCCCAACCGCTCTTGGAATTACAAGAACTATCAAGTTATTGCTATCTTCGACAAGCTTGTTGCCGTCCTTTGTGGTTCGACTCGATGGATATTGCTCAAAAATCAGTTTATGTACATGGATGAGTACTGTGATGCAATTCAATACGAGGGCCTTGTGTTTGCTACCACCACTCGTGGCACTGTTTTTGCATGGCATCCTAGTAGTTTCGGTACGTTTGTCTTCCACCGTAATTATAATTGTTTCATCGACATGCATGCGGGTTAGCAAGTTTCCCTTTACTAATTAACCTTCTTCTTGTGTTTCCAAGGTCCTATGAACATCCCACCACCTATACTTGAAAAATTTTATAACCAAGGGGGAGATGACGATGGTGATGATCACGAGCATGAGGATGAGCAGCGCCGATATACTCTGTGGCGCCTGTCAACTAATTCTGATGGATCATCTCTTCTTGTGTGTATACAACCCACTGATGATGTTACTGCTAAGGAAGCAGGTGTCTCCCATGGTCGCACTCTCCGGACTTATTCCAACACCCGTTGCATGGTATTCGGGATGGATACTAGTGTGCTAGAGCCAACTCCTTCTCCCTGGCACAGAATTGATAGTCTTGGAGAAAACTCGCTCTTCCTTGGACAAAACTATCCGATGATGGTGAAAGGCAATCCAACTGCTGTTGACACATTTATGAGAAGCAACTGTGTCTATACCTCGGACATTTGGGTGGTTCCCTACCCTTGTACTGATATAGTAGGCCGCTTCCGCCTGGATGATCGGTCCTGAGTTGGTCTCCAGATCGACAATAGATGGCCCATCCCAGAGAATCACTTGTGGTTCAAAGCAAGCGTTTCCAACGCCGCGGAATGGTTGAGTTGAAGTTCATTTCATGGCTTGTTATTTGTTGTGTGGTGAAAACTTTAGTATTTATAATGTATCCTCGTTGTCGATGTGGGTTGATGACCTGTTGTATGTAATAAAATGATATGCCTATAATAAACTTACTAAATTTATGAATGGCTTTCGAGTCGCTTCTGTAAATTTGTACTAGCTTCACATGCTTCGCGCGCTGGGCGGGTGTTTTTACTGTAGCCATATGTTAATGTGTTCGTTGTACGTAACCAGCACCTCGAATCCTCGATACTAGTATACTATATACTAGTAGGAGTAAGTAGTAGGAGTAGTAGGGTGGCATGGGCCAGAATAAGCATTCACGTCCAGGAGTACGACACACGCCACCACCACGACATCCATCTGACACCATATTATTTCTTGGAGTCCATGCTAGAGCAATCTCTTCAACCTCGTCATTTCTCTAACTTCAGCCATCGCACGGCGGGCGAGGTGGAGGTTTGCCGATAGTCAGTTTCCTTAACTGCGGTCCCACTTGTAAGGCCAACTCCAATGCACGACCCCAAACGGACCTCCGTTTTGCACGAACTCCAACGATAATTTTGACTAGAAAAGCAAGACCAAAGAAAACAAGAACCACAAGAATACATTTTATTACTCCTGTAAGTTGGATTAGTGTCTTCTCAATGCATTCATTGTTGATCTGCGGAGGCTCGATCTTGCGTGCTTCTTTCTTCTTTGAGTGTAAAGAAGTAGACGTTGCTTCCTTGCATCTAGTATCATGTCTAGCCTCTATTCTAGTAGGAGTATCAACAAGTGCACTAATCTCATCCGATAGAAGAACCGAAGATTTGGTCGGGTTCTTCCTCCTTTTGCCGACACGTGGGACATCCAGCATCCAGGTCGAGTCATGAAAGAAAATAGAGTGGTAGTTGAAGCCACGAGATGTGCATCTTGGGTTAAGCTGTAAATAGAATCTTAATACTCTTGAGTAACTCCAAAAGCAGCCACCGAAGATCTTTATTGGATTTGTTTTTCATCACCAGCACGTCAAGGTGAAAGATGTGCAGGTTCAGTGGGCCCTCTTGCGTTTTCACTGACATGTGAGGCCGCATGTGAGCAAACAGACGATGGGCTCCGCGCGTCTGCTGGATGGCTGAGAAGAGAGATTGAGGAGGGCTGAGCACAGACTGCAGGAAATTTGTTCTACGTACCTCGATATAGGCTCGATATAGTGGAGTGGCATGGGCCATAACTCAGTAGCATTCACGTCTAGCAGTACAGCACACGCCACCCACACGAGTCCCATCCGACACCAATTTTCTTGGAGTCCATGCTACAGCCATATCTTCTCCCTCCTGTTTTCTCAGCCATCGCGCGGTGGGCGGGGTGGGGGTTTGCCGATAGTCGGTTTGCTCAACTGTGGTCCCACTTGTACGTGAAAATGCAACACCGCACGCATTCCCGCTTGAGCGGCGTGCCGGACTAACCGTGTGGGGGTGCGACACGAACACGGCAGGCTTTTCCTTTTGAACTCGTAACTTGTAAAATTTGGTTCTGCTCCATGGTGTGACCGATAGATAGAAAATAATGATTTTGCCTAGAGTAATGAGAAGTTTGGTTCTGGCGCCGTTCATGCATGGAGTACGTACGAAAATTATGGCGCCGTTCAATGACATCCTCACGCCCTAGTGCGCCGGGTCACCAACCGACGTGTGAGGAGCAGCGGCGTTGGCGGCGAGCTCAACGTGCTTCTGAACAGTGCCGTCCAAGGTTGCCCTGCGCTCCAAGAAGGCCAGTGTCCTATCGTCCTCCTCTTGCATGTAGTAGTCCTTGTGGATGATTTGCGCGTAGACATGGGTGATTATGTCGATGGCGTCTTGCTGCGCCAGGCGCTACGTGGCGAGCGCGACCTCGAGTTGGACATTCTCCGGCGTGACGGCGGGCAGTCACAGGGCCGCCAGTGCGTCGAAGAGGTTGTTACCATAGTGGTCGTTGAGGGTGGCGGGCATCGCACAGCCTGGGCGCGTCGGCTGGAGGCTTACGTCAAAGTCGTCTGCAAGCTTCTTGACGACGGTGAACTTGTCAAGGAAACTGACGAGGACCTTGTCGAACAAGGAGACGAAGCTGTCGTCCAAGCGGCCCCTCGCCCTGGCGGCCTCAAGCAATACTACCTGGAGACGTTCCTCAGTGCCGGTGGACGTGGTAGTACTCCTAAATCTAGACGGTGGTGCTACTAGTACTAGTACTAGTACTACCAATGTAGTAGTAGGAGTACTAGCACTGTACTACCCGTTGGTCAAATTATTACGTGCTGCTCCTCACAGTGAAGTGACAAGACCCTACGCCGGAGATGACACCTGAGTATAGGCGCCGTGTTCGGCATACCATAGTCAGCCTCACTGTCTGCAGTCACTATCATCATGGCTGTAGAGCTAGCCTGCTTACAATTAGCCCTGTTCGACATAATTTCCCGTGCGTAGATGCCCGTGCATTGCATGGAACACCAAGATTGGGGGTGGATGGCTCCGGCAGCGGCCATCGCGCCAGATTTTTCCACGGCCTTCTATTCCTAGATTGTGAGAGACAAGGAGTTGTTTGTAAATAGGGAAAAAGTGCGGGCGTCTTTTTGCAAAAATTGAGAAGCTTGGTTTGTATGCGTCAGATCTAGATCCGACAGCTATTGGTGAAAGATGGGAGGCACAACATCATCACCAACTCAGGACCTATTTGATTCGTAGGATTTTGAAAATGCAGGAATAGGACAGGGCAATATTACAAGTTCCAAACTAATATTACAAATGTTAGGAGTAATGTTGCACCTACGAAGAGGGAATTACTAGGAAGTATACGTAAGAACTTTCGTTACTTTAGGTGGATGCAGCATCATCGTACAAACTAAAATCCACCACCCTGACAAGTCACTAATGGGAAAATAAGTTTTCAAGTCTCTGGCCACTTGATGTTTCAAAAACAAATTCAGCTTCTGCGGAGAAATGAGCTCCACCGTGTACCCGCGCGGGTGTGGTTGGGCACGAAGCGTGAGTACGTGCATGGTGCACCTATTCTCTTCTTGTATACGTACACCACCTACGTGGGGTTGTGTGAGAGAGATACAAACCTAGAGAGATATAGTGTGTGGGTTCTTGAGAGTTTCTTTTGTGGGGGGGGGGGGTCAATCAAAAAATTTAACATATGCAATGTGTGTGAAATAGAGTCCTGGATATAACATATATATAGAGGGGGCGATCCACGAGAAGAGAGTGGAGGTATCATCGGCTTGAGGTGTCTATAGAATCGAAGAGAGGGATGATGTGTGTGTGTGTGTGTGTGCACACGCGTGATCGATAAAGAGTGCCATCAAATTTGTGTGTGCCCATGTCAAAGATATAGAGTGGCTGGCCTACTGGAATGTGAGATGGGACATGTGTAGTTTGTCTCTGTGGTATGGATACCTACCTGCAGCGCTCGACTATCGGTGTGTGGTGGGGGAAGAGGGAGGCCCAATTAACTATAGAGGTACAATGGCTGGTATATGTGTGGAGGAGGAGAGAGGCCTACCTCATGTATTAAGGAGATCGATTTGCCTCATGTATTAAGGGAGATCGATCGGCATCCATGCATATGTGCAGGAGATGAAGAAGGTTGGGAGAGAGACAGAGGTAGAGTGTTGGAGGGGGTGGTAGTGGAGTTGCTTCTAACAAATGGTGGGATAGGCTTGCTAGACAAACGGAGGGAACACCCGCAATATCAATAAGAGAGGAGATGGCTACTTGTTGTCTGTGCACGTGCGTGTGAGAGACGGGTCAGGAGGCATGCACGAATGATGAGGGGGACGATGTGGCTGTGGTAAGCAGACGTAACTACATAGGAAGATCAATCGCCCTTTGTAAGAGAAAGGAGAGACATAACTTGTGAGGTACGTCGATCGATGGGGGGGTAGTTAAAGTCTATCTAGGTATATGTTGGGAGATCGATCGGTATACATGCATCTGTGTGTTAGAAGCAAATGAGGCACGAGGAGAAGGATAGAGAGAGAGGGATGCATGTAGGAGGTGGTACGAGAGGCATACTATATCGAGGGGGAGGAGTGTGCGAGTACGAGAATGATGAAAAGAGTGGTGGGAGTGAGGCATGGACGGTGACAAGAGAAGAGGGGAAGCTTGTGTTTGTGCTAGGCACACCTGGCTAGAGAGGCATATCGATCGATCGATGATTGTAGATTCTTATGGTTGAAGTTAGTGATGGTTGATCGATGAAAAGAGTGATGGTTGAAGTTGGCAACAATCATGATTGTAGATTCTTATTGAAATAGAGAAATGAATTCAAATTTAGTTCGAATTGCAGCGGTAGTATAGACATTTGGAATGCACTAAAATGTTGGCATGAGTAGGTTACATGCATTATACAGCAAGCGAAAAAATTTAATCGGACATAACATGGATTCATACTCCCTCCTTCCATCTATATAGGGCGTAATGAGATTTTTAAGACCGCCTTTGACTATTGACAAGATTAATAGTACATGACATGCACAATGTGAAAATTATATCATTGAAAGAACCTTTCACAGACGAATTTAACGGTGTGTTTTGTGTAAGTTGCATGTCATATATCATTGCTCTAATATTTGGTCAAAGTTAGCATCGAAAAACGCATTAGGCCCTATATAGATGGACGGAGGGAGTAGCTTTGAATAGCATTTGTATAGTAAAACGGGGCAAGACTCTCTCTTTGTGTGGTGTGAATAGTTTTATTTTTTTTGTTTTCTTTTTGGTTGAGGGAAGTGCGAATTGATTTGGTGCGTACAAGTACAATATTACTACACGTTATGCTTGTCCCTAAAATTCAACCCGCGTCTTGTTATATCCGGAAAATTCAGATATCGTGCTCCCAAAACTGACGCCTTCACAACCCGCGCATTGCTATCCCGAAATTACAACACGCGCAAAAACTCCCTCCAGCTGCCAAATCCCGACAGGCGAAATCCCCCTTCTAACCCTGAGCCGAAAGGGCCGCTAGTTCAAATCAGTGGGGGGTACTTTTGTAACACACCCTACATTTTGGAAAAGCGCGTTCCTAAGTCATGCTTCACCCCCTCCCATCGCCCCTTTTCGCCCTTCGAAATCCCAGGCCGCCATAACCTCTCCGCTCCAGCCGCGAAACCCCACCCTCCTCCCTCAGCCACGTCACCGCTGCCCAGCCGGAGCCTCTTCCCCGACGACGTTGTCCAGCGCAACAACTTCATGTCCCTTGTCCACCTCCCCGGATGAGGATCCGTCGTCCATCTTGCCGTCCCGCTGGTTCAGCCGCCCTGTCCTCCACCTCCAAGGAGCTGCTCCAACGATCGCCTCGTCTATCGCGGCTGCTCCATCCCCACAGCGCCGCCTTAACCTGCTCCACCGGAACCGCGGCATCCTCACCGACTCCTCGGACGAAGCTGAGGCCTACTCGGCACCACCAAAGAGGTTGTACACTCATCGCATCGCACCTTCTCCTTAACTCGACCTCCTGGCGCCGACGGTGCTCCATCCCGCACCCCCATGGAGCAGCTACCTTGAAGCCGGTGCCGCGGGCGACATCTCCACGGCAGCTCTACCCCAGTGCGAGGCCCCTTCGACGGCGGCGTCCATACCAGCCGGATCTGCTGCTGCTGCTCCGGCTCCCGCTCGATCGCTCGCTCGCCCTGCTGCTGCTGCTGCTCTCCCCCTCGCTCGTGTTGCTGCTCTGCTCCGATTAAGCCACACTTCAGTCGACTGAATCGACTTTTGGGTCAGTCGATTTTCAAGGGTTGGGGGGGCTCGCCGGAGTTAAGGAAGAACCACCCGCAGCGGGGACGGGGGCTCGCCGGAGAGGTACCCCACTATCTATCTTAGAGTTCGGGGTGGGGGGCCTAGAGGGCTGGCCGGGGTGGCGGTGGCGAGTTGTTTCGGGGCGGCGAGGCGGCGCTGAGGCCGGCGGTTCGGCCGGTGGTGGCTGGCGGCTCAGGGGGGTGCAGGTTGAAGATGAACTGCAGGCCCTCCCTAAACTACATGTCAAGTGCCTCTCTGCTACCATTGCGTTCAGTTTCGACAGTAGCATTCAGATTCCATAGTAAATTTCAGTTTCGACAGTTAAGTTCAGAGTCAACAGTTTTTACCTCATCTGTTGTAGTCAGATGGTTTTTGGTGATGTTAATTTTACATCCATTTTACATCATCTATTGGAAATGCTATTAGAATCCCACTTGAGATTGACGATGTCTGTCTTGTGCTGCTTCAGCCTTGATGTCTTACGGCTCATCGGAGCTGCTCCAACGACTGAACGATCCGTCACAACAGAGCAGTGGCCTGGATGCCATCTACAGATTCCTCAGATCTTCCTCCATACCTCCGACAGCCACCTCTGCCTCAACTGCTTCAGCGACCAACCCAATGATGCGGAGGTCGACACGGCTACGGCAAAGAGGTTGTACACTTGTTGCATCACTTATTACTATACATTCACGTCGATCCATTAGGGCTATTTTGGTTCAAGGGAAAAACATCGATCCACTGGTTGTTACCGTCACTCTAAATTTCTCCATGCTCTCCTTACATAATATCACCATATTTTTTTCATATGCATGTCAGATACTGTACACAGTCATGTTGAACATGTAGAGAAAAAGAGAAGAGTTTTGCGCGGCAATACAATGTCATGCAGACATCGCTCCATGGTGGGTTCAATGGCAAACCCTCCCCGCCCCTCTCCAGATTGTAATACAGAGGAAGATATCTATTCTGAGGCAGATTCGGACGCCGCTGATCACTCCTATTTACCCCCCAAGGTGTTTGCTCTACCTTGGCATGATGATGTTAGTCATATCATGCATATGTTGCCTTGCAGTGCCTACTTTTGACATCATATATGTCATCTTCTTAGTTTATACATGTTCTGTAATGCCACCTGTTTAGTTTCTATATCATATATGGGAATTATGCAGTCTCATGTCTTTTAGCCAGCCATAATATATGTGAAATGTGCAATGCCATCCTGTTTAACCAGGCATCATATATTTGAATGATATCTTGCCCATCCTTTTCTTCATTACATTTCCATTTATCGACAATGTTTGTACATTAAACTACTCTTCCTGTGAATCCGCCATTTGGGTGGGAGATGGAAAAATCTGGAGTGAAAACAAGGCCTACAGAGAAGACAGTGCTACCTGTCGAAGCAGATCTCTTGTTGGGTCCCGATAGCTCCTCAAAGATGGATTCAGAGACAGATGACCAGTCCTATTCCCCCACTGAGGTGTATGCTCTAACTTGGCACGGTTATACTGCTCATATGATGAATACGGTGTCTTGCATTGCATAGTTTAGACATCATATACACAATATTCAACACCATGTTCTTAGTTCAGACATCATATCGAATGCCCTCTGTTTAGCATATAAATCACATATGTGAATTAAATGATGCGATCCTGATTACTTAGATAACATGTAGGTGAATTATGTCATGCGATCCTGTTTAGTTATTCATCATATCTTTGAATTATGTTATGCTATGCTATCCAGTTTAGATAGACATCATATATGTGAAATTATGTCATGCTATCCGTTGTAGTTAAACAATATACATGTCAACTATTTCATGCCCTCTTTTTTCCACACTATCTATTGCATCTGTCTCTCATACAATGTATGTACATTCAACTATGTTTCCTGTTTATCAGCCATTTGAATTGGAGCGGGTGATGCCAGTATCTAGCGGACTAAAAACACGGGTCTTCAAATAAAACAGTGCTACCTCTTGGTGGAGATAGCACCCCGGTTGTACATGCACAAGAACCAGCCCTACCACACATAACCCAAACTCTCGCAGATTGTACCCCTACTACGATGGACAGAGAACCAGCTTCACCGAATCTAACCCCAACCCTAGCCGATAGTAAACCAGTTCCTGTTGACACAATACCATCTCCACCACAGAGCTCCCAAACAAGAGTAGTTAGTAAGGCAGCTCCAGTGACCAAGGGGCCAGTACTATCACGGTGAACCCCAACTCCACCAGTTAGTATGCTTATTCCTGTGGAGGAAGCACAACCAGCTAGTCGTAGTTTAGCATCTATCGCATTTGATGTTGTTAAATCGCATGTGCATATCTTCCCATCTTGGAAATATTATACTGAAGATGAAGGAAAATGCCAGTTGCAGGTGTTTGTCTAGGAGTTATGTGTAAGTAATGTTATTCATGGCAATTACTTTGCTTCGTCCCATACATCCTACCTCCATGATGGTTATAATACAGCAAATTTTCCCATTTTTCTCCATAGAGAAGGACCGATTTGGAAACTCAGGATGAGGTAACCTATGCTAATACCTCTGCTATCTTCAAGAATGCTTGGTGGCAGTATCGGAATTACCTGAAGAAAACGTACTTCACCGGCAAAGAAACTCATCAAATTCCCTTACGTTCTCCTGAGACACATTTACTGGACGATGACTGGGAAT
Source organism: Triticum aestivum (assembly GCF_018294505.1). Classification (NCBI taxonomy): domain Eukaryota; kingdom Viridiplantae; phylum Streptophyta; class Magnoliopsida; order Poales; family Poaceae; genus Triticum; species Triticum aestivum. The sequence goes on from NC_057803.1 coordinate 168,767,812, forward strand.
GCCTTGTTCTATACTGGCCCCGAACCAAGAATGTGGTAAGGTCTATGAGCTCATTTTCTATTTTTAAGTATTATATTCTTGCGTCTTACTGTACTCTGTTCATGTAGAACAAGTGCCTAAACCTGAAGAACAACTGTTCTAATTTAAGATTCCATTGCTACCATAGGACATAGATATATGTTTGTTTGATGCTTTTATTATGTACTAGTACTTGGCAATAGAAGACTTGGTAGTTTAATCATGTCCACCTTACTAATGAACTGGTTCACCGAAATGAGTTTCATATACTAGTACATGCTAAACTTGTTATGTGTCTGCTTGTTTCTTCTTTTAGAATGCTGGCAGAATATTGGGGAAGAGTGCCTTATTAAGCAACGCTAAAGGAAGTAATGCATATAAGGTTCAGGATAGTGACACATCCTGTCTAGGAGTGTTGGAGTTACTGGCCACTACCGCTTGCACAAGCTATTCAAACTCACTGTCTGAATCAGTTCGGTTTCTTGAGTCTTAACTACAAGCTGAAAGACATCGATCAACTGTGCTGCGATAAGAAGCGGAAGGACTGCGGAAGTCCCTGGAGCATTCAGATGCATACTTTCTGGTGCAACAGCAAGCGTTGGAGGATTTTAGCGCCAAACAGGACAAAGCTAATCAGCTTGCTAAGCTTATTGCCAGCATGGTGGATACCCAGGATAACGTTTCTTGAGCTCTTCTGAAGTTGTTTCAGTTATGCTCTTGTTTTGCTGCCGTGTTTATTTGCACTGGTGGCCAATTTTGACGGCCAGTGTATATGATATGCTGCTTTGTTCCGTATATTTGCACTGGTGGCGAACTTTGATGCCCAGTGGATGTAATATGTGTAATAGCCGTGATAGGCTAGCGTTAGTTGCTTGCTTATTTATTTCCTTGTTGTCTTGTTTATTTGTTTGCTTGTAGTCATTGCAGTTCTTTTTCCGCGGTTAACTAGTGGCTACAATAACCTATTTTTTAAAACTAGGTCACAATAACCATGGGCTAATATTTACTATAGTGACACTAGGCCTCCTACGGGTCGTAGAAACAGTGGGCCTTCTACGGGCCTAGAAACAGTAGGCCTTCTACGGGCCGTAGAAACAATGGGCCTTCTACGGGCTGTATCATCAATGGGCCTTATACGGGCCGTAGGATCGATTGGCCAAACATGGGCCAATAACAGGCCGCATTATGGCCGTAAACGGGCTAGAGTTGGAATCGTCCGTTCATGGGCCGACCGTAACGGGCCATCGTTAATAGGCCGTATTTGATGATGCTATGAAAATGGCCCAATGTATTAACGGACCACAAACGGGCCGACTGTAACCACGGGCTGAATTTGGCCCACAAGTAGAAAATGACAGTAACGGGCCGTAAGTAAACGAATGCTGGAAATGAGCCCAAGAATAAATGGGCTCTGAGAAGGCCGAAAGATAACATGGGCTGGAAACAGCCCAACAGAATAATGGGCCGTTAATGCGTATAAAGAGATACACTGTTCATTACGGGCCAGTTTCACCACGGGCCGTTAATGGGTGTAAAGTGATACACTGTTCATTACGGGCCAGTTTCACCACGGGCCGTTAATAGGCCAAGAGTTACATAGAGCCTCATATGGGCCGAAAGACGTCATGGGCCATACATGGGCTAGAAGTGAAAACGGGCTGGAATCATATTGGATGGCCTAGATGACGCTACTGGGCCTAATTCGGATAGGGCGTAACGGGCCGTGGGTTAGCGGGCTGTAAATGGGCTATATGCGAACAGGCCGTTAACAGGCTTTCCATGGGCCGGCCCGCCACCTTTTGACCAAGTCAAACGGGCCGGCCTTTTCATAGGAATGGGCCTCTGTTGGGCCGTGCCACGTGTCGACGTATCATAGGCGCCTATCTGACCCACTAACAAGCTGACATGTGTTTCGTCCGGCCAATAAGAATTTTACACGTGGAAATTTCCCATTGGTCGGGGCTGTTAATGGGTTATCGGATCCTAAACCCGACCCGATAGCTTAACGGCGTTCCGTTACGGTGGATGCCACGTGTCGGTCACCCTTGACGAAAGCACTTCTGTGACGCTCGATTTATCGTCATGGAAGTGGACACTTCCATGATGATAATTTTGGTAATGTCATGGAACACTACTACGACAGCATAGGTATGACTATCTTGATTCTGTCATAAATTTGTCATCGATGTATATGCATGACAAAAAAAGCGACCTACTTTGACAAACACGTATCATCACGGAAGTGTATTTTTTTGTAGTGTAATTAGTACGCTCGTTTTTCTCAAGAAGTTATGTTTACCGAGGCATTAATTAGAACGAATGCATGAATGACCAGTAATTTCCATGAACTTCTACATGCATTGGTGAGTTTTCTCTTGACACTGCTTGCATCGGGTGATCTAGCGCACCTCGATATCCAACGTGTGATGGTACTACTACTAGTAGTAGAATTGAGACTTATAAAACGGAAAAATGAATGTTTTGTAGATGAGCCCTATAAACCCTAGTGGGTACGTACTCCGTAAAATCAGATTTTCCCAAAACTAAGTCACTCAACCCTTATTTGCTTGTTTCCCTTCCTGCCTCCTTGCCTCGAACAAACTATAAAAAGTCTCCTGCCTGCCGCGTGGGAAAAGACCCGCCCTCGCCTTTTTTTAGTCCGGGTTTGTATCGATGGATCGCGCGAAGCAGCAAAAACCCAAGCCGTGTCTTGTACTCCTCCGTCGACGCTCGCTTTCATGAATTATGTACTTCTTGTCACCGACATGTGGGACATATAGCAAATGGGTCGACGTGTCAAGCACCAAATAACAGTGCAGAACAGCAGGGGGACGCACCCCAGTCGTACCGCCCTAGTAGTAGTAGTAATGAGCAATGAGATGTCAAATCATAATGCTGCACCTTCCTAGACGGATGAAGCAACCATTATTTCACACTTCGGTTCGCCATCATCTCAAACCACGTAGTATTGCTTCTGCCTCAAGAGGGACACACGCATCGCCTTGGTACATCATGATATGTGGGACCACATGACATTCCATGCTCCCCCGCCGATCGCTCAGTAAAATCACCTCATTTTTACTACTATACTTCCTCCGTATTGGTTTACATGGCATGCACATTGTTCTAGGTTGAGAATTTAACTGGCTATATATGTGATGAACAGTATATGTTTAGAAACTACATCCGCTTAATAATCCAATGATATACTTTTTGTGACATGGTAACTCAGATTTAGTTAGTCAAATGGATGACCTAGAACTACGTGCATGCCCTATAGACCGAGACGTCTAAAAACGAGATGAAGAGGGTAGTTCAGTACGTATCTTTTTAGATCAATATAGTCGGGATTCACCAAGGAGCAAAACCAAGTGGTAGGCTGCACCTGTCGTGTTGGCGTAGCGAGTCAAGCAGGGTCAGTCCGCACACGAAATGCGACACACTTAACAGGACCCCTTTGGCCGACATGTGGCTCATCCACCGTCTTGTTCCACGTGTGATGCACCAAATTACAGTTCGGAGCAGCGGTCGGAATTGGAGGCACCCCGGTCGTAGCACCGCAGTAGTAGAAAATGAGTGATGAGGGGTCAAATCACAAAGCCCCACCTTTCCCGCATTAAGCTGGACGGACGAAGCAACCATCATTTCACTCTAGGGCGCAAGAGCATAAAGAAAAGATAAAACCAATGATGCGTGCGGAAGCTACCTAGGGCACCCTAGGGTAGGGGTCTCCACTACATATCATTTTTTTGAAAGCGCCTCCACTATAAATCGGCTTCTCCCTCGTCCTCTTGAAGAAAATCGATGATGCGTGCGGCGGTAGGGTTTGTAGGAGTATTACTAGGGCGTGTGGGGCCACGTCGTAGTACACGGGAGAGGGATTGAGTTCGAGTTGACGCCTTAAATATGTGTGGGACGCTTGGTTTTAGGGGAACGAGGCAGCATTTTGGGTTCGGGGACCAGTGGAGTTATAGTACGTACAAAAAAATTATGGACGTAGGTTCGATCGAAAGGCAATGATGCATGGGCCCTGCATTTTATATACCCGGGGCCGTGTGAAATTTGGTACTCTACTCAAAACTAGTAAGGTACACATGCATTGAACGCATGAGATTTCGAAACCAAATTATGAATAAATACACACTATAGCATGTAAATCTTTGAGTCATATATGCATGATGTAGATGTTCGTTTAGTTCTTATAGTTCATCTCATTCAAAATCAATTAGTTTTATAAAAATGTTAAGATTCATGGGGTTGTGCATTGTAAAGCATAAAGTAAAAAACAAATAATGGCAATTCATTTAGAAAAAATAATCAATTATGATATGGAAGATTCTAGAACATAGGAGAAGTGCTTGTGTTTTGATGTTTGTGCATTATGCTTAAATTCAACCATGGAGTCTTCTAAATTGTACATGTGGCAGATCTGGTGGAATGTTAATAATATCCAACGGCCAGTAGTGCTCGGATTTTCCATCTCTGGACTGTCGGATTAGCTTCATCCAGCGACCATCTTTCAAGTTATTCGCACAATATATAGATCTTGTGCAATAGTTGCATGTCTTGGAAAAGAGCTACTAGTGGGTTGTACTAGCTAGTTAGTAATAAAATATGTATACATGGAAGTTGTAGGGAAAGAGATGACATGGAGTATCTCAATTCCTATGAGTAGGGATTGGAAAAGAGATGTCATTTGGTTGACATCATAGGAACTTTTCTATTCAATCTAGAGATGACATGTATCTCAATTCCTATGAGGAGGGATTAGAAAAGAGATGTAATTTGGTTCATATCATAGGAACTTTTCTATTGAATATACACTAATGTTTATTTTCCTTTGAAATTATGGGAGTATAGGAATCCATTCATATGAACCAAGTGGCTCTAAAGCTATAGAAATGATATCATGTTTATTTCCTTTGAAATGTGGAGTATATGAATCTATTCCTATGAACCAATTGGCTCTAAAGGAAAAAATCCTATAAAAATCATATCATATACAGTTCCTATGATATTCCTCCACACCAAAGGATGGTTGAAATTGCAACAGGTGATATGATGGTCTTTCTTTGTAGACTCCTCCCTGATCTTTATAGTTACCTCTCGAAGATGAATGAAATGATATATACATGGTATTCTACATGTGCAATTTGGTACACGAAAACTCGGTAAAAGTTTGCGAGGTTCAAATTTTCAATAAAGCTATATGCACTGCATTTTGGAACGGAGGGAGCATACGGGAGTTGCTAACACTCACGTGGAAGATTTGTGTGTAGGAGGAGTGGCTGTTCTATTAAATGACATGGCAAAACTGACATTGTCGGATGCCGATCTAACGGTTCTTACGTCGTTCGTCAGGAAAAGGCTTGTGGCGAACGTTTGTCGGATAATGATTTATGGACACATGCATTGCACTGATACGTGCCCCCTCTCTCACGCACATGCACCCTCCCGAGTCCTCTCGCACCCACCATCTATCTGCAGGTAGACATCACACACATATGTGCTCTTCACACCCTACCCTCAGAACTTCTAAAAAACAAAAGTCGTCGCGCACATTTTATTTTAGCTCACACGTCACACACTTATACTATTACTCTTGTCGCGAATGTTCTTCGGGCATAGTATATTGTACTCTCGGGAAGAGAAGTCGTGCACAAGCGCACTAGTTCTCTCACACCCACTCACGGGTACACGTAGGAGCACATTTTTTTGAAGCTGGCACAATAAAATCACTCCACTATATATATAAGCAGATGCCTTACCGCTTGCTTTACTAGTGTTCCTCTCGTCCACTCTCTCATGCTCTCTAGATCTAAGCAAGACATAGGTAGCCACACTCTCTCTGAGCTCACGGCTGGTCAGAAATCCGGCCGGACAACCTCGACCGGGGCAGGGGTGTAGGTGCATCGTTCACGCTGTCGTCGGCGGCGAGGGAGGAGACCAACGGCTGCCCGCGCGTCCCGATAGGCGGCCATGTTGTTCTCTCTGAGAGAGCGCCTGTACTAGCAGCAGTTCCCATAGACAGATTCAAACAGTGTACTAGCCCCAGAGGGCTCGATAACAGGCAAGGTTCAGATAATTAGACAGAATCCAAACTACTATTAAACACTAGCTGGGGCAAGTATTTCATGCCTCGATCTAATTTGGGCGGGACACAAGACGGACCTTGCCATGAACATCATCGAGGACGTCTGGCAGCAGCTCAATCTTGTGAACCTTCATGAAGAAAACCTTGTGGCCTTGCCACTCATAAACTTGTTTGTGGAGGCATGCCACATCATCTTCCTGCGTAAGCTTGAAAAGAACAGTATGCCTCACAAACGAAGGAGTAGCTTTGAACTTCTTGTGCTTCAGTACACCCTGGACAACACGCCTGACAATAGTGAGGCTGGAATACAACTCTTCATTTGTATAAGCGCCAATGGCTTCCAGGATCCAACATCCTAAAAACTCTATTTTCCCAGTGCGTATATTCAGGTCATCCGCCTCATAGCGAGTGACATGTACAACCACACAATCCTTGTCTGCATCAGGGCTCTAATTGAAACAGAAACAAATTCTGAATTACTTTCCAGTGTAAGAAACACAAGTTATTTAGACCACTATGTATAGCATGACATCGAAGCTAATAAAATTTTGCATTATTCATCACCACATACTTCGATGAAAAACCACAATCGAGATCGGCAAGGAAGAAAATCACCTTGGCCAACTCAGCGGGGGGGGGGGGACACATCCTCGAAGGGGGAAAACAGCTCCTACAGTGCCACGGGGGCTGTAACCTCAAACGGGGCATTGACCATCTCAGTAGTGGCCGTGAGCGTATCTGGGGTCGGCTCGGTGGCTGCCTCCATGTTCTTGGAGCTCTCTGTCTCGTGGGGATCAACCTCCCCCATGTCTGCTCCAATATCGGCAGATCTTTGCCTGGTTCTCCTTGGTCCATCATGAAACTGACGAATACTAGGAGACCACTGAAAGGAAAACACAATCGCAATGACAATGAAACAAAAAAGAGAGTGAGGATCGGCTACTGCTTTGCAAAAGTTCTTTTTTTCTCTGAACGGAAATATACCAACATCACGGATCCGCTTACCTTCCCTTCGTTGGGAGAGAAGAACAGTGGTAGATGTGAGTGTTGCTTTTCTTGAAGAAGGTGAGGGAGAAGGGGATTCAGCGAAGAGTGAAATGATGGTTGCTTCGTCCATCAAACTTAGACTGCGGGAGGTGGGGTTTTGTGATACCACGGCTCGTTATTGCCGTGCTATGACCGGGGTGACTCTCCGCCTGCATACTGCCTTCTAATTTGGTGGATGGCATTTCGGCCCGCGCGCTGCATGGCCCGCATGTCGGTGAACAAAAGTATAACGGCATTGAGTAGAGGGAGACATTTCAATGACCTGGGAGGAGCCAAAAGCGGTATTGTATCCACTGCACTAGTAGTAATTGTTTTTCTGGGTAGCTTTAGAGTGTCTCCACTGTACTAGTAGTAATTGTTTCTCTGGGACCAAGACAAAACAGTCCATCCACCCTAGTAAATATTAAAATCAATTCAAACGTCCATATATTTACTGTATGAGAGGCGCTACTGACACCCAGCACACCTCCCCCCAAAACACCTGGGTGTTCTTCTTCCTCCTCACTCCCACCCACCTCACGTCAGCTCGCTCCAGTCGTACCCCCAAATTCCTCACCTTACTCTAACACAAAACCCCAGCTCCCCTTCTTCCTCACTACTACAGAAAACCCCCAGCTCCCATTCTTCTTCACTCGCACTACAACTAGGCTCATCATTCGTTACTCTGCTCAAATCCGTGAGCGCGACGCGATGCCCTCGAGCAAAATGGAGTCGGCTGACCCCAGCGCCAAGAAGATGAGGCTCCCGCCAGAGGTGACGCCTATTGTAGATCCCGGACCCATCAGCGTGGGGAGAAGCGGCGACCCCGCCCCCACTGGATCCCAGGAACCCATAGAATCTCGGGTGCATCAGCAATCTCCCGGACGCCGTCCTTGGGGAGATCATCTCGCTTCTCCCCACCAAGGATTGCTGCCGCACCCAAGTCCTCTCAATTCGGTGGCGCCCTCTATGGTGCGCCGTGCCCCTTAATCTCGAATGTCATCATCTATCTCTCTTCAATGATTTTGAAATCCCCAGAGCCATCATCTCCTCCCACCAGGGCTCCGTTCAAAGCCTCTGATTCCTGTCGTGCTACCTGAGCAAGCATACCATGCCCTGCACGATGGACGCCTGGCTGAAATCCCATGAATTCACAGAACTACAGCTGCTTGAGTTCTACTATTCCCCTGGAAATCACCTACCGGATATCAAACGCCATCTACCTGTGCCCTCAGCACCTATGTCCATCTCGCGGTTTTCCTCCTCTCTCCACACCGCCACCTTTGCGTTGTGCGACCTACCAGCCAATCTGGTACTAAACCTTCGACTCCCATTTCTGAAGAAACTTTCACTTGTGCGGGTTCGTATATCGGAGGCCTCATTGCACAGCATCATCCACTCCAGTTGCCCTGCCCTGGAGTGCTTGGTGCTTGTTTTCACGGTTAGAATCGGTTATCTCCAAATAAAGTTTCCTAACCTTGTAAGAATTGGAATTTGTTTTGACGGAAGGCAGCTCATCATCCAAGATGCCCCCTCACTTCAAAGGTTGATCATTGATTCTAGTTATTCACCGTTGCAAATAACCGTCCTCTCTGCGCCTAAACCGGAGACCTTGGGTGTAATACATGATCTCTGTGCTCATTTCAATATGGTGTTTGGCTCCACAGTTCTTCAGGTACTTTACATTATCATCTACACTTGTAACCATATGCTGCATTTTAAATTTCTGCGCATAAGTTATATGTCATCTTGGAATACACATTTTGTACTAATATTATGTTCTATGCTCAATGAAGAGTTTGTCTATGGATGGCCTATCAATGGTGCTGGATTCTGTCAAGATCTTATATATCCAAATGAATAGTTTTGATCTGAACAAGATTATTGGCTTGCTGCAATGCTTTCCATGTCTGGAGAAGTTGTATATAAAGGTGATAATTTCATGCACATTGGAACAAAGCATATAGTGTACTAGAATTAACCATTCATCTGTTGCTCTTTCGACACTCCTTTTTTTAGACCTTAACTGTTTTCAATCTTCATGTCTATTTAGGCAACAGGACCGGGTAAGAAAGTTATAACCAATCAGTGGATTCTTAAGCATCGGGATTTTCTCACTTCTCATGAGATTCAATTGAAGACAATAACGCTAGAACGATATGTAGCCAACCGTGCAAACACTAGATTTGTCACATTCTTCCTGCTGAATGCGAGGTTACTATTGTCCATCAGGCTTAAGTTTATCAGTAGCATGGTTTTGACGGATGGGTATGTGGAAGAGCAAAAAAAGGAGTTTCAGGTGGGCAAAAGAGCTTCTGAACGTGTAATATGGTTCTATATTACAAACCCAAAAATATGGTTCCTCCTAATGGTTGGACATCTAGGGCTCACGCCATTGTCAACGTAGTCAATAAATGAGAGAATTACACTATGAGCGGCTGACACAAGGGACCCAGCAGGTCACGCAGTTTTTTTACAAACAAGCAGTTGTTATTTATACTAGTTTTAGCGACAGATCAGGGTAACAACGGGGCTGTGCGGGGGCTGTGTCCCGTCTATCCAGGGTCTTATTTATGTTTACCACATCATGAGCCCAGTTGTGTTTTTTTCTTGCTGAAGATGGCTGGCCCAGTTCTATTTTTTTAAAGAAATACCCAAACGAGTCCTACTAGCTTTATCAGCCCTGCTGGGCTACAAATCTTTCAAGACGAGGAGAGTTTCGTTCGGTTTGCCCAGAAATGGGTTGTACATTTTTAAAACACATCAAACTGGGAATTAGTTTCAATTTTTTTTCATTACAATATTTTAAATTCCATTGATTTTTATGCATGGACAATTATTTGGATTTTATATTTATATAAATTATTTTTCAAAATAGTTTGAATGTGAATTGATATTTCGGGATTAAAAATAGTTGACCGCACCGAAATATGCAAAAAAATCATATACTTTTTAACCGTGGCCACAATATGGGGTGTAATGCTAACAAAAAGAAGATGGGCTCCAAAAAAATTCTTAAAAATTAGCAAATGGGTTGTACACTATTAGAAATAATGCACACGAGAGCAGTGACTGTTGGATGTCCATCCAACAGCTGTCGTGCTTCTTCAATCTCTGTTTTTCATGCTCCAGCCGCTCAAACAAGCACCGGCGGGACTGCCTGCTCCCTCCTCCCGCGGCCGGCTATGCTGCCACGCAGGCTCACTGCCCCACCGTACTCCCATCGCCGGCCTAGCCATCCCTCTACTCACCCACACCTGTTGTTATTCTTCGGCGATGGCAGACGAACCAGTAAACCCTCGTACAGTCGTACTCCCCTCCGCGTGGGAAACAACTACCGAGTCTTCCCTGCCTCCGTGTCGTTCCCTTCCTAGGCCTCGCCGTCGTCCACCGCCCTGGTGGTCTCGGCGCGGCCTGGTCAACGTGGTCAATGAACGACATCCATCGGAAGTGGACTGTATGTGGAGAGGCTGACAGCTGGGTCCATGGCCGCATGCAAGGAAATGCCTCCTTATTACGCGCAAAATAATTATTCCTCCACCTGACAGCTAGGACCCACGGGAAGGGCTTCTGTATTTCGCGGAAAAAACATTCCCCCCGCTGACAAGTCAGACCCACCAGCTATATCTTCGCGCGCAAGGAAGTGCCTCTTTATGACGCACAAAAAAATGAATACCCCCTGCTAGTCGGGACCCACCATAGTGGGTGGCTGACTTGTGGGCCTACTAAGTTGACAGGGACAGAGGGCTTTGTCAACTTAGTCAATATGAACTCTAGCTCGAGTGACCGTACGATGTCCATCCAACAGCCATAGTGCTTCTTCAACCTCTGGTCTTCTTGCTCCAGTCGCCGAAAGTAGTGCCGGTCGTGCCACCTGCTCCTGCCTCCCGTGGCCGGCTATGCTGCCGCGGAGGCCTCACTGCAACCATACTACTCCCACCGCTGGCCAGGCCATCCCTCAACTCACCCACACCCCCTGTTATTCTGCGGCGACGGCAACCTCACACCGCAGCCGAACCAGTGAATCCTCGTACTCCTCTTCGCGTGGGCATCCACTTCAGCGCCTTCCCCGGCTCCACATCGTCCCCTTCCTAGGCCCCGCTGTCGTCCACTGCCTTGGTGCTCTCGGTGCGGCGTGGTCAATGTGGTCAACGACCGACTTCCATCGGAAGAGTACTGTACGTGGAGAGGCTGACAGCTGTGTCCATGGCCACAACCCAGTTTTTTTGTGATTTGCCAAGTAAGTCGCTTTGTCAGGCCTGTTGAGCTGCAAATCTTTCAAGACGAGGAGAGCTTCATTCGGCTGACCGAGAAAATGGCCCATCAGTAATGAGAAATGGGTTGTACATTTTTAAAACACATCAAACCAGCAATTAGTTTCAAATTTCTTTTTTTATTTCGAGATTTTAAATTGCATTGATTTTTATGCATGGACAATTTGTTGGATTTTATATTGATATACATTTATTTTTATAATCAGCTTGAATGTGACTGGAAATTTCGAGATTAAAAACAGTTCGAACCACACCGAAATATGCAAAATTTCGTATAATTTTTAACCGTGGCCACAATATGGGTTGTAATGCAAACAAAAAGAATATGGGCTCCAAAAAACCTTAAGAATTAGCAAATGGGCTGTAAATTATCGAAAATAATGGCAGATGGGTTGTATGATGTTTTCCACAGATTTGAGGCTTTCCTAAAAAAGGTTGACGCACAAGCAGTGAATGTTGGATTTCCATCCAACGGCCGTTGTGCTTCTTCAATCTCTGCTCTTCCTGCTCCAGCCGCTCAAACAAGTGCCGGCAGGACTGCCTGCTCCCTCCTCCCCGAGGCCGGCTGTGCTGCCGCATAGGCCTCACCACCCTATCATACTCCCATCGCTGGCCTAGCCATCCCTCTACTCACCCACACCTGATGTTATTCTCCGGTGACGGCTGACGAACCAGTAAACCCTCATACAGTCGCACTCCCCTCCGCATGGGAAACAACTGTTGAGTCTTCCCTGCCTCCGTGTCGTTCCCTTCCTAGGCCTCACTCTCGTCCACCACCCTGGTGCTCTCGGCGCGGCCTGGTCAACATGGTCAACGACCGACATGCATCTGAAGTGGACTGTACGTGGAGAGGCTGACAGCTAGGTCCACGGCCGCACGCAAGGAAATGCCTCCTTATTACGCGCAAAATAATGATTCCTCTACCTAACATCTGGGACCCACCGAAAAGGCCTCTGTATTTCTTTAAAAAATGTTACCGCTACTGACAGCTTGGACCCATCAGCTATATCATCGCACGCAAGGAGGTGCCTCCTTATTATGCACAAAAAAATGAATACTCCCCCAGCTAGCTGGGACCCAGTATAGTGGCAGGCTAACTTGTGGGCCTACCAAGTTGACGGGGACGGAGGGCTTTGTCAACTTAGTCAATATGCACGATTCTAGCTCCACTGACTGTACGATGTCCATCCAACGACCGTAGTGCTTCTTCAACCTCTGGTCTTCTTGCTCCAGCCGCCCAAACCAACGCCGGTCGTGCCTCGTGTTCCTCCCTCCCGTGGCCGGCTACGATGCGGCAGAGGCCTCACCGCCCCTATTACTCCCACCACTGGCCAGGCCATCCCTCTACTCACCCACACCCCCTGTTATTCTGCGGCGACGACACTTCACACCGTACTAAACCAGTGAACCCTCATACTCCTCTACGCGTGGGCAACCACTGCCACGTCTTCCCCGGCTCCACTTCGTCCCCTTCCTAGGCCTCGCCGTCGTCCACCACCCTGGTGCTCTCGGCGCGGCGTGGTCAACATGGTAAAGGAACGGCTTCCATCGGACATGGACTGTATGTGGAGAGGCTGACAGCTGGGTCCACGGCCGAAGCAAGGAAGTGCCTCCTTATTACGTGCAAAATAATTATTCCTCCACCTGATAGCGGGGTCCCACCGGATGGGCCACCGCATTTCGCAAAAAAAAAACGTTTCCCCTTGACTGTTGGGACCCACCTGCTACATCTTCGCACGCAAGGAAGTGCGTCCGGGCAAAAAAAAACGATTTGCCCCCTGACTGCTGGGACCCACTAGCTACATCTTCGCACGCAAGGAAGTGCCTGACAGTCGGGACTCACCTGGTCGAAGCGTATGTAGCCTTGTCATTCTGGTCGCGAATGTGTACGTGCATACTGGTCGATCTAGAGGCGCGCACGTGTCGTAGTAAAGGCGCGCACGTAGCATGTACACGTACGTACAGCGGCCAGTGTGCAAGAAAGAAAATACGACCACATACATATGGACAGAGTCACGAACGCCTACTCGTGCATACGTACGGCCAGGGCTCGTGTACATGGCTGGGTCAGAACGGAGAAACAACGTCATCGTCGTGTTCATGGGGAGCCAACTGGCTGGGTCGAAACAGAATGCGTCGTCGTGTTCATCGGGAGGGCTTGGACAGAACAACCAATGGAAACGAGGCCTGGCGTACCGCAGAACGGAGGAAACGGCCTTGTGTTTGACCGGCCACATTCGAAACGGGATCCTGTTCATCGGGAGGGGTCTGGCGTACCGCAAAGCAGAGGAAATGGACCTCCTATGGTCGAAACGGGGGTCCTGTCGATCGGGAGGGGTGTGGCGTACCGCAAAACAGAGGAAACGGACTTGTGTTGGAGCGCTACGGTCGAAACGGGGGTCCTGTTCATCGGGAGGGGGTGGCATACCGCAAAACAGGACTCCACGGGATACTGTTCATCTCCACCGTCGACCCCCTCCAGCCTCCACGGGCTACTGTTCATCCACCGTCGACCTCCTCCAGCCTCCACCTACGACTGTTCATCCATGGGCTCCTGTTCATCCAGCCTCCACCGCGCGCTACTCCACCGGCTACTTTTCAACCAGCCCTCTCCACGGGCTCCTGTTCAACCACCCCTCCACGGGCTACTATTCATCCTGCCCTCCACCGTCTACTGTTCATCCTGCCCTGCACAGGGTGGTCCTGTTCATCCTGCCCTCCACGGGGTCCTGTTCATCTAGCCCCAACCGGCTCGATCGATCGGGGTAGTGTTCATCCAGAGGCAACACCATGGGGTCCTGTTCAACCACCCCCACCAGGAATTGTTCATCCAACCCCCCCTGCAACGCTCACTGTTCATCCAAAGGCAGCATCGATCGGCTTCAGTTAGCAGCAGTAGCGAAGGAATCGCTCGATCGGGTTCAGTTAACAGCCATCGATCGATCGCTCGGGTTCAGTAACGCGTAGCCTGCAGTGCAATCGCTCGGGTTCAGTTAGAGCCCAACGCCTCTCTCGGGTTCAGTTAGAGCCCAACGCCTCGCACACACGCGCGTACGTATGAGAGAAATGCACATTGCTCGGCCCCCGACCACCCATCGTAACCGGGGACTCCTTGATATTTTCCGCGCCCTTGCTTCTACCATGGTTTTTCCATCATGGACGGCCCAAAGAATGTCATGTAGATGCGTCTCCGGCCCGCCCAGGACAAAAAGCCCATTTTCTGTCATGATTTTTTGTCATAGAAGTAGGACCCCACCACATCTATGATGATACCGGGTTTTGTCACAATTATCGTCATAGAAGTGTCATAAGTATGGCAGAATTTTTTTTCGTTCGGCCTAAAATGTCACGGATGTGTCTTTTTTTGTAGTGCTACCTTGCTGTTTTTATTTATTCAGATTATAAAAATATATTTCTACCATCCATATTACACTTTTATCACCATCTCTTCGCCAAACTAGTGCACCTATACAATTTGCCATTGTATTGGGTGTGTTGGGGACACAAGAGATTTCTTGTATTTGATTGTAGGGTTGTTTGAGAGAGACCATCTTCATCCCACGCCTCCCATGGATTGATAAACCTTAGGTCATCCACTTGAGGGAAAATTTCTACTGTCCTACAAAACTCTGCGCTTGGAGGCCCAACACGTGTCTACAAGAATAAAGTTGCGTAGTAGACATCAGGAACAATAAAAAATTATAGAAGTGGGTTAGGCTTAAATGTGCTTGCCTAGCTTAAAAGGCATTAAAGAAAATCGATTGTTGGGAGACAACCCAACACTTTTACCTACTGTTTTTTGTGTTCACATGATTATGCTATTGTATTAATCATGTTTTATTTCTTTGGGATGGCTATGGTGATAGTTGATTTCACCTTGCTGAAAAACAAAAACTTTTGCTCTCAGGAAAGCAATTCTTATTTTTAATAGAAGAGTGATAAAATTCTAATTCTTTTTGAAAAAGATTAACAGACAAATTTCCCAGGCTTACCTATTTTTTCAGGATTTTTGGAGTAGCAGAAGTATGGTTGGAGTACAGATTACTACAGACTGTTCTGTTTTCAATGCATAGTTTGCTTGTTTTCTAGTTTCCATGGCTTATATTGCTCAATATAAATTGTGGAAATGATATGCTACTATAGGAATTGTGTGAGAACAATTATGAATCTTGTGTTTGACAGTACCAAATGTGAAATGGTTTGCTCTTTATCATACTAACCTATCTCACAAAGTTCCGTTAAGTTTTGTGTGATTGAAGTTTTCAAGTTTTGGGTGAGATATCGATATGAGGAGAATAAAGAGTGAAAATACCCTAAGCTTGGGGATTCCCAAGGCACCCCAAGGTAATATTCAAGGAAGATCCAAGCAAGTAAGCTTGGGGATGCCCCGGAAGGCATCCCCTCTTTCGTCTCCAATATTATCGGTAACCTCACTTGGAGCTATGTTTTCATTCGTCACATGATATGTGTTTTGCTTGGAGCGTCAGTTTATTTTGTTAGGATTTGCTTTATGTTATTTAGAATAATGTTTTGGATCTTTTATTTCAATGAAAGTGGCAATGATAGCCTTTGCCATGCTTATTATGCATGTATACATGTTGTTGTTTTGAAACAGAAAGTTTACCGATGTTGCAAAAATTCCCTAGAAAAGTCAGAATGCGATAAAATGCTGAAACTTTTTGCAAAATAAGGTCTGATGAATTTTATACAGTGTGATAAATTTTCATACAAAGTATTGATACTCTTGTATTCTTTACAGAATGTACTGTTTTGGCAGATTGTTGTTATGTTTACAATGTTTGCATATGTTTGCTTGTTTAATGATTCTATTTGAGGATAAGAGTATTAAATATGCAGAGAGTGATAAGGTTTACTGTGCAATGTTAAATAATAATTTTAGTGATTTGCTACAGTAGATAATGATAAGGTTTTTGCATTGGTTTATACTAACTTATCTCATGAGTTCTTGTTGAGTTTTGTGTGGATGAAGCTTTGGAGATTTAGGAAAACCGTGATATGAGAAGAATTAAGGAGACACAAAAGCTCAATCTTGGGGATTCCAAAGGCACCCCAAGATAATATTTCATGAAGTCTCAAGCATATAAGCTTGGGGATGCCCCGACAAGCACCCCACCTTTCCTCTTCAACAATTATCGGTGAGTATCGGTTGAGCCTAAGTTTTTGCTTCTTCACATGAGTTGTGTTATTCTTAGAATATCATTTTATTTTCATTCTGCTTGCTATTTTAGTAAAATACTTATATCTCAAAGTTCTTAAATAAAATAGAGTCCTCAAATAGTTACCAGGGAGGCTTGGTAAGCGGCACTCACATCCCATCAACGAAGCTCTTTTTTATGGAATTGCTCCAGTGATTCACTTATATCTTTTTGAGCATGGTGTGCTTTAGTATTTTTTGAAGAAATTCTCTTGTGCTTTACTTAAATTAATTTGAGAGAAATAAATATTATGCTCATGATCTTCATTTATATCTTTTTGGAGTAGCTTGTCATTTACTCTTGTGCTTCACTTATATCATATGAGTAAATTGTTGAATAAATTGAATGTCATGAAGTTGGAATCATATCATGCCTAGTGGTAGCTTCACATTGGGTTTAGAAAGTGAATCTTTTGAGGCTTGAAAATCACAAT
This sequence comes from Triticum aestivum, assembly GCF_018294505.1. Lineage (NCBI taxonomy): Eukaryota > Viridiplantae > Streptophyta > Magnoliopsida > Poales > Poaceae > Triticum > Triticum aestivum. The sequence continues at coordinate 168,784,873 of NC_057803.1, forward strand.
ATTGGTCATACCGGCAATTCACGCATAATTAGTATAAGGAAGAGAACTTTCACATGCAAATACACTATCATAGAAATCTTTTGTGATTGTGAGCCCCCATCAAAATATTATATGCCAAAATTTACGTTGGACAAAGAAGAGAATGTGATCGTTTATGTTTGTTCATATTCACACAGATGTTATATTGTCATTAGATCCTTCAACATGTGGTGCTTGCCCCCCATCTTGGCTAGCCAAAAATTCTGCACCAAGTAGAGATATTACTTGTGCATCCAAAAACCCTTAAACCCAAATCTTATCTTCAAGAGTCCAACATACCTACCTAAGGATTGAGCAAGATCCTTCAAGTAAGTTGTCATTGGTGCAATAAGGCAATAAAATTGCTTCTAAAAGTGTGAGATCACTTAGTGTAAGAGAAAATTGAGCGTTGTACGAACTTGTGATGGTGAAGAATAAAAGCGACACACTGCATAATAAAGGTTGCCATCACAAGGTACGTGACGTTCTTTTGCGCTAAGGGGTTCAGCATACAAACAAATAAGTGCATGGAAACCTCTACTTCCCTCTACGAAGGGCCTATCTTTTACTTTTCAGTATTTACTTTTATGCAAAGAGTCAAAGTTTTTCCCTCTATTCCTTTTTATTTTTCTCTTTTGGCAAGCATCATGTGGTAAGGAAAGATCTAGGAACATATATTCAGTTAGATATGGGTAGTATGAGTTATTATTGTTGACACCACCCTTGAGGTGAATGTTGGGAGGCAAAACAGTAAGCCCTATCTTTCTATGTGACCGGTTGAAACGTTTTGCTCATGTGTATGCGGTGAGTGTTAGCAATCATAGAAGACTATAAGATGGTTGAGTATGTGGAGCTCTTACTTAAACTCCGTTGAATAAGTTGGATTGAAATTGCTTGGTGACTAAGAACATAGGTTGTTGAGTTTCAAGAGAGTTCATTGTTTGAACCTTAACATGTGAATTGGTTGCTACTTTAACATGAGAAGTTTTATAAGAAATAATTGTTGTTATGATGCTCAGAAAAGTGATTGAAATTTTCATTGATCAAACTTGTGCACTTTGCTAGCATTCACACTTCATAAATTATTTATTTTATCATTTACCTACTCGAGGACGAGTAGGAATTAAGCTTGGGGATGCTGATTCGTCTCCAACGTATCTATAATTTATGAAGTATTCATGTTGTTATATTATCATTCTTGGGTGTTTTACAGTCATTTTATAGCAACTTTATATCATTTTTTGGGACTAACCTATTGACCCAGCGCCCAGTGCTAGTTGTTGTTTTTGCTTGTTTTTTACATCGCAGGAAATCAATATCAAACGGAGTCCAAACATCGTGAAACTTTCTAGAGTTTTTTTATGGAGCAGAACACCTAGGATGGGCCAGAGCAGCACCTGGGGGGTGCCTCGAGGGGGGCACAACCCACCATGGTGCGCCTGGGGGCCCAGGCGCGCCCAGGTGGGTTGTGCCCACCTCGGTGGCCTCCCGCACCCCCTCTTTACCTTATAAATTAACAAATATTCCAAAAACCCTCGGGGTTAACCTAGATCAAAAGTTCCACCGCGGCAAGGCTTTGTAGACCCTTTGTGGCACCCTACCGGAGGGGGGAATCATCTTCGGTGGCCATCTTCATCATCCCGACGGCCACCACGATGAGGAGGGAGTAGTCCACCCTCGGGGCTGAGGGTTTGCACCAGTAGCTACGTGTTTAATCTCTCTCCCCCCCTCTCTCTCTCTCGTGTTCTTGAGATGTCACGATCTTGATGTATCATGGGCTTTGTTAATATAGTCGGATCATATGGTGTTCTCCCCTCTCTATCTTGTGATGAATTGAGTTTATCCCTTTGAGATTTCGTTGTCATCGGATTGAATACTTTTATGGATTTGAGAACACTTGATATACGTCTTGCAATTGAATACTTGTGGTGACAATGGGGTATCGTATTGATTCACTTGATATATGTTTTGGCACTCAACTCGCGGATTCCCGAGCTGACATTGGGGTAATCTATGCATAGGGATTGATGCACGTTCTTGTCTCTGTTTCTCCGGTAGAAATCTTGGGGCACTCTTTGAAGTTCTTTGTGTTGGATTGAATATTATGAATCTGAATTTGCTTTGGTGTTATTTTAGTATGAACTCTTGGTTAGATCGATTGGAAAGAATAGCTTTGTGTTATTTTAGTACGAACTCTAGGATAGATTGATCGGAAAGAATAGCTTTGAGGTGGTTTCATACCCTACAAACAATTCCGTCTTATGTTCACCGCTAGATAGGAACTTTGGAGTGATTCTTCGTTGCACGTTGAGGGACGGTTATATGATCCAATTATATTAGCATTGTTGAGAGGTTGCACTAGTGAAAGTACGGACCCTAGGCCTCATTTTCAAGCATTGCAATACAATTTTTGTGCCCGTTCACTATTTTCTACCTTGCTGTTTTTATTTATTCATATTATAAAAATATATTTGTACCATCCATATTACACTTTTATCACCATCCCTTCACCGAAGTAGTGCACCTATACAATTTGCCATTGTATTGGGTTTGTTGGGGACATAAGAGGTTTCTTGTATTTGATTGCAGGGTTGTTTGAGAGAGACCATCTTCATCCCACGCCTCCCACGCATTGATAATCCTTAGGTCATTCAGTTGAGGGAAAATTGCTACTGTCCTACAAAACTCTGCGCTTGGAGGCCCAACATGTGTCTACAAGAATAAAGATGCATAGTAGACATCAGGAACAATCAAAAATTATAGAAGTGTGTTAGGCCTAAATGTGCTTGCCTAGCTTAAAAGGCATTAAATAAAAGCCATTGTTGGGAGACAACCCAACACTTTTACCTACAGTTTTTGTGCGTTCACATGATTATGCTACTGTAGTAATCATGTTTTATTGCTTTCATTTCAATAAAGTGCCAAGTAAGACCTTTGGGATGGCTTACGGTGATAGTTGATTTGATCTTGCTGAAAAACAGAAACAAGAATAAAGTTGCATAGTAGACATTAGGAACAATAAAAAAATTATAGATACTTTGGAGACGTATCAAGTGTCGTATAGCACTATGCATTTTTGAGATTTTTAGTAACTTGTTGCCAAAGGGGGAGAAAGTGTATAGATCATTAGGCTTCGAGAGAGAGGGAGGGTGTGTGTTTTGCCTTTTGTTTGCCCCTCTTGCTACTTGCTACTTTGTTCGTTTGCTCATTTCCTTGCTACTACTTTTGTGCTTGTGTGTGAGATACTCTTATGATTATGTGTTTGATCATATTATACTTTAATATGTGCTTGAATGATGATATCTTAATACTCGTGTATGATCAATCATGTTTCCCTTGGTGATGAGTACATGTTCGTTATATCTTATCATTTTGAGCGCCCCACCAAGATGTATGTGACATGGAAGACTGACCCATGATCCTAATCGATTGTGCATTTGCATTAAAAAGCAAATTTTAAATAACGCACAAAATTAGGGGGAGCTCTTGCTTATAAGATACTTCTCAAAATTAGGGTTATCATTTGTCGAAGCTTTGATCTATATGTTGTCATAAATTACCAAAAGGGGGAGATTGAAAGTGCAACTAATCCCCGGGTGGTTTTGGTAATTCATAACAACATATAGCTCATCGAACTAATATCTAATCAAATTAAATATTTCAGAAAGTTCAATGATTGGCATGGCATGTACTAGAGATGTGGACCCCTCAAAATGCTAAGGTCAAACATTTGCAAAAGCTCAAGATTTCTCATTTCTATTTTAGTGATCCAAGATCACATTGAGTCCATAGGAAAAGTCAATACTATTAAAAGGGGATGAGGTGTTGCTTAATCGTGTAGTTGCTCAAAGTGCTTAGTGATATGCTCCAAAGCCCTCAACCACTTTCTCAATTCCAAATATGTCCAAAACCTAAAGTCAACGTTGGCCCCACCCATTTGATCTATCCGTCGCCGCCAAGTTCTATTGACATAGCCACTGTGTCAGGACCCCGACTCAATGCCACATCGATCTAGCATGTAACACCTCATATCACTTTGCGGCCTCACGCACGGTATTCCCACGGGTGTCGCCTTACCTTTGCCCGGGACCGTTTGCGCCTTTTGGCACACGTATATGATAGTGTCGCTAGCATCCATATGATAAGGAGCCCGGGCTGACATGGCTAGTCGTAAACCCAAAGTGGCACAAACCTACAGGGACAGGCATCGATGACCCAGCATCGAACGTGTCGGTCATCAGCGAGTGAATCCAGGCTGTAGCACTGGGCTAGCAGGACTCCGGTGAACCGGGCTGTAGCGGGCTAACAGGACTCTGGTATTCATCGCGTGACATTTCCCCGAAGGGACAGACACAGGAACGAAGAAGGACACATGCCGGCCAGCCTAAGTGTTCCGGAGCAGTAGCAAGCTACCATGGCTCGGTGGAAACACTAGGAGACATTTCCCGGTAAGAGGGGCTACTAAGGATAAACAACTAGATAGTCAGAACCCACACATACCAAGCATTTCAACAACATACACACAATATGCTCGATATGTGCAAATACAACACGGCATCACAACATGACTCTACGACTCAAGTATTTATTCAATAGGCTCCGAGGAGCGAGATAATACAAACATGGTTCTCACGACCCAACATTCAGAGCATACAAGTCAAACACATGCGGAAGCTTAACATGTCTGAGTACAGACATCTATAAATGAAAAAGGCTGAGAAGCCTGACTATCTACCATATCCTGCCGAGGGCACAAGATCGTAGCTGAGGTAACAAGCTAAACGTCGAAGTCCACGCGGAACTACTAGCGAGACTAAAGTCTCTCTGCAAAAACATAAATTAAGCAACGTGAGTACAAATGTACCCAGCAAGACTTACATCAGAACTAACTACATATGCACCATTATCAACAAAGGGGATGGTGGGGTTTAACTGCAGCAAGCCAGCTTTGACTCGGTGGCTAACCTGAACTACGACTGCAAGTAACTCTTTTGAGGTGGCGCACACGAGTCCACATATTCACCATATCAATACACCACTATGGATCCAACCCCGTCTCCCTACGAGAACGCCATCCATAGCACTCACGCTTATCTTGCGTATTTTAGAGTATCCACTTTCACTTGTCTATGAACTGTACAGGCAACCCAGAAGCCCTTTTCCGCGGACACGGCTATTCGAATAGATGATGTTAACCCTGCAGGGGTGTACTTCTTCACACACGCTCTCACCACTTACCGCCGTTTACACGACATGTACTCGGCAACCTTCAAGCGGAAGCCCAACGTGGGTGTCGGCCACGGCCTACCTAAACACTCAAGTCTCTAGTCCAGGTTTATCGCCTATTCGGGTTCCATCCATGAGGAGATCCGGTCGGAGTTTCGCTCACAGCCCCAAACGATGTGTGCAGGGTTCCCGAGACACCAAACGGGCGCTCGGTGCACCGGGCCACGGTGTATCTACCGCATCACAGCCCACCCCTCCGGTCAGCGCTGCCCACGGCCTCCAACACATATCCTACAAACACCAGAAACTAGTTGCAACTCCTGGACAGAGAACAAGGGTGATTAAGAAGCTGAGAGGGTCCATTGGTTTCGGGCCCAATGCGTGGTAGTATCTGTTTCATGGATCACAAACACAGAACTCAGTTCCTGAGGACGGCTGCAATGAGACAACCCACCATGTACTCCTACATGGCCTCTCACCGCTACCTTTACCAAATCGTATTCACACACTTAGCTCACACACAGTAGGACATGTTCATACACCTCTGATTCATCCCCGATGAATCAGACCTGACTCAACTCTAAGCAATAGCAGGCATGACAAACAAACATGAATGAGTAGGCACAACATGGCTCAAACAACTCCTACTCATACTAGTGGGTTTCATCTATTTACTGTGGCAATGACAGGTCATGCAGAGGATAAAGGGGTTCAGCTACCGCAGCAAGTAACAGTTGAATCGTTGTTGTCCTAATGCAATAAAAGAGAGCAGCAGCGAGAGAGTAGGATTGTATCGGAATGAACAAGGGGGTTTTGCTTGCCTGGCACTTCTGAAGATAACATTCAGTCTTCATCAGTGTCAACGATCACATCATAGGTACAGCGTCTACCGAGGGGGAACAACACCGGCAAACACAGAAGAAACACGATCAATGCAATGCACAGTATGATGCATGCTATGACATGGCAATATGAATGTGTTTTGGGCTAATGCAACTAGCAGCAGATTAAATGAAGTTAGTTTGAACCCTAGGTTCAAATTCAAACTCCACATGTGATTTCTTAAATGCCATTTAGTTGAATTGTCCTAAACAGTAGTCATAAGTTGTTCTAACATGCATGAAAATGGTACAGATGGATAGATTGGATTTTTCTGATCATTTTTAATATATAAATTATTTCATTTGGAGTTACGGTTGAATTTATATGATTTTTAGAAGTTTAGGGCATTTTCTAGAATTTCCTAAATTATTTTCAAATCCAGAAAGAATTAACTGCGTCAGCCTGACGTCAGTGTGACATCAGGGGTCAACGGGACACGGTCCGGGTCAAACTTGACAGTGGGTCCCGCGTGTCAGTGTAGTTAGTTAAACTAAAATTAATTTAAACTAATCCTAAATAGTTAACAGGGCTGGGCCCCACCTGTCATTGACTCAGGAGAGTCAACCAGGGCCCACCCGTGGTCAAGGTCAACGTCGGCTACACCGGCGTTTAGCCGCCGGCGAGCCCGACGCGGCAGCGAGAGTGGTTTTGGCCACTCCGACGACCAAATGGGCCGCGGAGGGCATCTAGGTGGAGCTGGGGACGAGCCGAAGCTCTTGGTGGAGTTAGATGGGGTCGGGGTGGCCGGAATCGGCGCCGGCGACGACCTAGGTGGCCGCCGGAGTTCGGCCGAGGTCGAACACGGCGCTGCGGTGCACTAGAGGGGAAACGGAAGGGCGCTGCGGGCTCCTGGGAGGGCGGCGAACTTGGTAACATGCTCGGGCGCAAGCTGGGGTGGCCCTGGCCACGGCGGCGCCATGGCCGGCGGCGAGGAGCAATCGGCTCCGGTGATTAGGGCGGCTAGAGGGGCGTTTCACAGCGAGAAGAGAGGGGAAAGACGGCGGCTCACGTAGATCACGAAGCGATGCTCGGGGTAGCCGGGGGCGTGCTGAGGATGACGAATCATCGAGGGCGATCGCCGGCGACCGAAGCTTGAAGACGGAGTCGAGGCGGTCGTCTGGGGCGTAACGGCGCTCGGGGCTTGCTCTAGGAGGTGTAAGGGATGGTGGCGGACTTTGGGAGGCGTCGGGAAGGCGAGGCGGTGGCTGTGGCCGTGAGCGAACGGCGTCGGTGGCCGACGGGCGCGTTCGGACGGAAAAACAGAGGAGGGGAGAGCGTTTGGGGGAGAGAGAGGGAGCCAGGGGGGTTCGGCATCTCCGTGGCGTCGTCTAGGCGCATCAGGAGAGGGCCAGGCCAGGCAGGGAGGGAGGAGTGGCCCGGCGCGGCCGTGGCGCGTGCCCGAGCACGCAGCTCGCTTCCGGGGCGAGGGGGAGGAAAGACGACGGAGGGGGCTTGCCAGTGGTGGGCTGGGGCCGGCCAGCTGCACGCTGCGGCCGGTTGGTGGCGCCAGGTAAGTGGCTGGAGGAGCTTGGGTCGGGTAGGTTTCTCTCTCCCTTTTTCTAATTATCTCAGTTTTCTATTTATTCTGTAAAATTTTAGGGCTTTATTAAAAATACTCAGACACTTTCAAAAATCATGAAACTAATCATGGCTACTGTTTAGAATATATCCAACAGTAAACATTTTAGTTTATGATTATTTGAGCATTTCAAATATTTTACAGTATTCAAATGCCCAAATGAAAATACCATAGGATTTAATTCAAAATCCAGAATGGCCTAAAAATATGTGCATCATTTTTGGCAGAGGTTTTCACCTTTACCAGAAATCATGAACATTTCCAGAGGGCATTTTGGGTTTATTGAAAAGATTTTATGTTGACCTAGTTGAATTCATTAGTTGCTAGGGTTTATCAGCCCCCATTTCAAGTTTAAAAGAAATTTAGACATGATGCAGCAACCAAGCTAGCCCAAGTGCATAGCAAAGCCAGGGATGTGACAACTCACCCCCACTAAACAAAAATCTCGTCCCGAGATTCAAGCGTAGGGTAAGGTGAAGGGGAACGCAAACTAGCACAATCTTCACGATCCAGGTTGCACTTCAAATGAACGTTGATTCGTTCACCATCATTGTCTCGAAGTCTTGCTCTGAGAACTCCAACTAACATGACAACGAGAGGAAAGGAAAGACCCTAAAAGAATCGTTCTTCTCGAAGGTCGAACAACTCAGGATTAACCCACGGAATGAGACATAGCAACATCTCTCGAGCTGAGAGACGAAGCACACATCCATAGGAATGGAGTGAAGCAGATGACGAAGGTTCACTAGGTAGACAACAATTTCACGCTTAAGAAGGTGGTAATCGGTTGTCAACGCAGCAAGGAGTTGGGTTGCCATGATACCATATCGAGACACCTGAGGGATGGTGACTCGTAGATATATCCCCCTAAGTGGCAAAAAGAATTACCTTTGATTCAGAGATCATTGAAACTCTTTAAACCAGCCTAAGGCAATTCTCGAGCGATCGTTTGGAGGGGGTCGGTAGAATGGCATACTCGGACTTGGATGATGTGGATTACCTTGTTGAAGACAACGTAATGGATGAATCTGCTTACCACCGGAAATGGAAGGGACCCATGGTAGAATGACACATTGGCGGTGCAAGCTGGGAACAAAATGCAAATGCTGGGAATGATTCTGGTAACTGGGGAAGAACCCAACAATAGAGAGTGAATTCACTGTTTGAAAAGGTCATAGCATTGCCGAGGAAACTGAGAGCATCCCAGTTAGTGCCGATGATAACACCTAGCGCTTGCGCGTGCTCTCAAGAACTTGAGCATTTCCATAATCATCAAGATTTTACCAATATCCGTGTCAAGGATCCTGGCAACACAACTTACTACCATGATGAATACTGATGGACGATGCAGATGCAAAGGAAGATAACACTTTCTCAGATTTTCACCTTAGCGAGGCCAAGGAAACAAAATCTGGATGATCGACCGAGAGACATTTAGCACTCCGCTTCTAATGTTCTCCTTGATGTACTAGCGTATCCCATTCCTTGAAATGGTCTGGTATCTAGAACATCAAGTAAAGGTCGGACTTCGGAAACACAAAATCATAGGCATAACTAGGGAGTAAATCCTACGAAGTCCTTATGGGGAGGTGGCCAACTTCTTCAATCAAGATACTACAATAATAGGTCTTCCGGCGGGGTGTGTTGGCCACGACATCCACTTTACCGGTTTCCGAGGGACCGATATTATAGTTCTTGGGAAATGTTCCAAACCATCATATCTGCCTGAGATTCAGATCTGGTTGGTGTCAAGATATTCCAGACTCATCGAGTCTAGGAAGAAAAACGAAAGTTTGCAACACAAATCGACGAGATGACGTTGCGAGATTCTCGGGGAATGAACTACGATAGTAAGCTCCAAAACATGAGCTGGTTCTGCTACAAACATGTGAACACGTTGTCCCAGACAAGCATGACCACGTGGTAGTCTTATAATAAAACACTACCGAGTTCAGGTGGGGAAACCATCAACAAGGATATCGAAGTCCTTGCATAAGGCATGCTCTTAAGAAGGAACTTCTTCTCCTTGAACAAATCAATCGGTGGCTTGGTGTGCTCGGGACACATATGGAATGAAGGTTGCAAGTCTCCAGACCACAGAATACTTCGCACGTATGCATGACTGACTTGGGATGATTCCAGAGGAAGCAAAACTAACTTTCTCAAATTCACGGCGGCAACTTTCACCAAATGCACGTGTATAAGAGGAAGTCACTCCTTTCATCAAACAAATACTTCATGAGCTAGCATGAAGAAAATGCTTTCAAAAGTTTCCAACACTAACTTGTTGTCCAACAAGATCATGGAGGAGATAAGGATGTTGTCAATGGGCTCAACAATAATTCATCTGGGTTTCCTTTTAAAAGGAATTCCATAGTTAAGTGAACAAGTGATAGCATTGGTCAGACCCAAAAGATATAATGGTGTATGCTCGAGGGATCAACCACGAGTAAGACAACATTACGGATATCGTTGGTTCTGGTCTGATTGGATGATAGCCCATACTACAATCAAAGGTTGGATAAGATGATAGGTCCATTAACTGATCACGAGGGTCAACCAATGAAATATCAACTTTCTTCAACACACACACACAAGATATCCCTTAAATGAACTAAATCGGACAAGCTTCCATCTTCCAACTCTCCAAGTTGTTGTTCAGCTTAGCCAAACTAGCTCAGGGGTACCCAACACAGATTCTTGGAGAAAGGGTGGTTTACAGGATAAACCAACTTGATCACGAGCTCAACATAACAGTCAGGTGACAACCTGGTGATACTTTCGAGAAGATATTCGGAAAATCATCGAACCACCGATATGTTACTAAGCTCAGAACAATCTTGCTTTTCAGGGCAAGACGATATGATCAATAGAGCAAGGTATTGACACAATCCTAACTCATGATCAGAGGGTGCACCAGAAATAAGGACTAGATAGCACGATCAATCTTAGAATGATGATTCAATAACCACACGCTAAGAATGAGGTTGTTGTCCATTTAACTACCAAGCAACAGAGGTTGCTAGCAGTATTGATTTCACACATCACGATTCACTAGTCGACATTCCGGTTATAACAACACGGGAACCGAGAAATGAATAATGATGGAGAGAAGTATCACTGCACCAAGAGTTCATAGGATGGTGTGCAATTCCTACAATAATCCTGATATAAAAGATGGTAACACTCCAGGGTGGAACAGAACAAAGACTGGATTAGTATTTTGATCTGCGGAGTACAATTGTTTTGACCCAATCCTAGATATGGATGAGGTACTGGAGTTTGGTTTCTCCTAGTCATTCCGGAGTAGAATGGCTTGACGGACCACAAGAGTAATAGGTATCGATGAACGAATGCACGCATACTCTTGACTATCAAATGATAGACAGGGGTCAGAATACAACTAAGAGGGACAACTCAAAGAACATATAATTTTTCTGAGTTATGGATGCATAGATTAGTATGTCGAACCAAGTTCAACATGTTTCTTCCGGATAACCCATGCAGAAGGTAGGACTGGCAGAGTCACGATTATAGCATGGAGAACTCATCGAGAGCACTCCCGTTGTGATCCTTTAATCCAACAAACTTCTGCCATAAGTGGTTCATAGTATTTGGAAGAAGGAAATACCACGGACCTCAAGGACTATCGCAAAGGTTACTAATATCCTAAAGGAACTAGCAAACACTATCAACTTGAGGTAAGAAGGGTGAATCTCGGGTTCAAGAACCCAGGAATAGAATACCTACTCCTAAGTAGCACCACGAGATGCTTTCGAGAATGATGGCCAGAATCTTCACACTGGGAACAAAACATTGCTAGATTACTAGGTGACTCCCTAAAACACCTAGGGTCATAATAATAGCTCCAACATATATGTCAAGGCAATAATTACCTCAACGCACCGGTTAGTGTGTTTATTCTGACCATAAAGGACATCGAGAACGGAAAGAAAGGATTTGCAAATGCATCAGACTATTTAGAAACCTGGGATGACTCGGACGGCATAACGGCTGTAAATGCTCAGAAAAGATTTGAGACATTCACAAAAATGGTGGCATAACCACTCGGAAGCACAATATCAAGGTTTCGAGATCAACAGTTAACATACGGAAGTAGTAGAAACTGAACAGAGGCTTAAGTCCAACAATTCTATAAGTCTACGGATTAGTAACACGTGATCCTGATAGAAAGAAGAGAAGCCTAGTTCTTAATCCCCGTAGAAGAGAAGATGATGACTCAGATCAGAAGGCCATGAGGTATAAGGAGTAAAAAGAGCCTTACGTTCCATCCCACAATCAATTCCCTTACTATAACTAAAGAATTTCTAGACTCGACTTCGACCAGTTTGGCTTGGTAATCCTACAGGCAGTCAAGCTCTGATACCAACGCTGTCAGGACCCCGACTCAATGCCACATCGATCTAGCATGTAACACCTCATATCACTTTGCGGCCTCACGCACGGTATTCCCACGGGTGTCGCCTTACCTTTGCCCGGGACCGTTTGCGCCTTTTGGCACACGTATATGATAGTGTCGCTAGCATCCATATGATAAGGAGCCCGGGCTGACATGGCTAGTCGTAAACCCAAAGTGGCACAAACTTACAGGGACAGGCATCCATGACCCAGCATCGAACGTGTCGGTCATCAGCGAGTGAATCCAGGCTGTAGCACTGGGCTAGCAGGACTCCGGTGAACCGGGCTGTAGCGGGCTAACAGGACTCTGGTATTCATCGCGTGACATTTCCCCGAAGGGACAGACACAGGAACGAAGAAGGACACATGCCGGCCAGCCTAAGTGTTCCGGAGCAGTAGCAAGCTACCATGGCTCAGTGGAAACACTAGGAGACATTTCCCGGTAAGAGAGGCTACTAAGGATAAACAACTAGATAGTCAGATCCCACACATACCAAGCATTTCAATAACATACACACAATATGCTCGATATGTGCAAATACAACATGGCATCACAACATGACTCTACGACTCAAGTATTTATTCAATAGGCTCCGAGGAGCGAGATATTACAAACATGGGTCTCACGACCCAACATTCAGAGCATACAAGTCAAAGCACAAGCGGAAGCTAACATGTCTGAGTACAGACATCTATAAATGAAAAAGGCTGAGAAGCCTGACTATCTACCAATCCTGCCGAGGGCACAAGATCGTAGCTGAGGTAACAAGCTAAACGTCGAAGTCCACGCGGAACTACTAGTGAGACTGAAGTCTCTCTGCAAAAACATAAATTAAGCAACGTGAGTACAAATGTACCCAGCAAGACTTACATCAGAACTAACTACATATGCATCATTATCAACAAAGGGGATGGTGGGGTTTAACTGCAGCAAGCCAGCTTTGACTCGGTGGCTATCCTGAACTACGACTGCAAGTAACTCTTTTGAGGTGGCGCACACGAGTCCACATATTCACCATATCAATACACCACTATGGATCCGCTCCCGTCTCCCTACGAGAACGCCATCCATAGCACTCACGCTTATCTTGCGTATTTTAGAGTATCCACTTTCACTTGTCTATGAACTGTACAGGCAACCCAGAAGTCCTTTTCCGCGGACACGGCTATTCGAATAGATGATGTTAACCCTGCAGGGGTGTACTTCTTCACACACGCTCTCACCACTTACCGCCGTTTACACGACATGTACTCGGCAACCTTCAAGCGGAAGCCCAACGTGGGTGTCGGCCACGGCCTACCTAAACACTCAAGTCTCTAGTCCAGGTTTATCGCCTATTCGGGTTCCATCCATGAGGAGATCCGGCCGGAGTTTCGCTCACAGCCCCAAACGATGTGTGCAGGGTTCCCGAGACACCAAACGGGCGCTCGGTACACCGGGCCACGTGTATCTACCGCATCACAGCCCACCCCTCCGGTCAGCGCTGCCCACGGCCTCCAACATATCCTACAAACACCAGAAACTAGTTGCAACTCCTGGACAGAGGAACAAGGGTGATTAAGAAGCCGAGAGGGTCCATTGGTTTCGGGCCCAATGCGTGGTAGTATCTGATTCATGGATCACAAACACAGAACTCAGTTCCTGAGGACGGCTGCAATGAGACAACCCACCATGTACTCCTACATGGCCTCTCACCGCTACCTTTACCAAATCGTATTCACACACTTAGCTCACACACAGTAGGACATGTTCATACACCTCTGATTCATCCCCGATGAATCAGACCTGACTCAACTCTAAGCAATAGCAGGCATGACAAACAAACATGAATGAGTAGGCACAACATGGCTCAAACAACTCCTACTCATACTAGTGGGTTTCATCTATTTACTGTGGCAATGACAGGTCATGCAGAGGATAAAGGGGTTCAGCTACCGCAGCAAGTAACAGTTGAATCGTTGTTGTCCTAATGCAATAAAAGAGAGCAGGAGCGAGAGAGTAGGATTGTATCGGAATGAACAAGGGGGTTTTGCTTGCCTGGCACTTCTGAAGATAACATTCAGTCTTCATCAGTGTCAACGATCACATCATAGGTACAGCGTCTACCGAGGGGGAACAACACCGGCAAACACAGAAGAAACACGATCAATGCAATGCACAGTATGATGCATGCTATGACATGGCAATATGAATGTGTTTTGGGCTAATGCAACTAGCAGCAGATTAAATGAAGTTAGTTTGAACCCTAGGTTCAAATTCAAACTCCACATGTGATTTCTTAAATGCCATTTAGTTGAATTGTCCTAAACAGTAGTCATAAGTTGTTCTAACATGCATGAAAATGGTACAGATGGATAGATTGGATTTTTCTGATCATTTTTCATATATAAATTATTTCATTTGGAGTTACGGTTGAATTTATATGATTTTTAGAAGTTTAGGGCATTTTCTGGAATTTCCTGAATTATTTTTAAATCCAGAAAGAATTAACTGCGTCAGCCTGACGTCAGTGTGACATCAGCGGGTCAACGGGACACGGTCCGGGTCAAACCTGACAGTGGGTCCCGCGTGTCAGTGTAATTAGTTAAACTAAAATTAATTTAAACTAATCCTAAATAGTTAACAGGGCTGGGCCCCACCTGTCATTGACTCAGGAGAGTCAACCAGGGCCCACCCGTGGTCAAGGTCAACGTCGGCTACACCGGCGTTTAGCCGCCGGCGAGCCCGACGCGGCGGCGAGAGTGGTTTTGGCCACTCCGACGACCAAATGGGCCGCGGAGGGCATCTAGGTGGAGCTGGGGACGAGCCGAAGCTCTTGGTGGAGTTAGCTGGGGTCGGGGTGGCCGGAATCGGCGCCGGCGACGACCTAGGTGGCCGCCGGAGTTCGGCCGAGGTCGAACACGGCGCTGCGGTGCACTAGAGGGGAAACGGAAGGGCGCTGCGGGCTCCTGGGAGGGCGGCGAACTTGGTAACATGCTCGGGCGCAAGCTGGGGTGGCCCTGGCCACGGCGGCGCCATGGCCGGCGGCGAGGAGCAATCGGCTCCGGTGATTAGGGCGGCTAGAGGGTGCGTTCCGCAGCGAGAAGAGAGGGGAAAGACGGCAGGGCTCACGTAGATCACGAAGCGATGCTCGGGGTAGCCGGGGGCGTGCTGAGGATGACGAATCGTCGAGGGCGATCGCCGGCGACCGAAGCTTGAAGACGGAGTCGAGGCGGTCGTCTTGGGGCGTCCGGCGCTCGGGGCTTGCTCTAGGAGGTGTAATGGATGGTGGCGGAGCTTTGGGAGGCGTCGGGAAGGCGAGGCGGTGGCTGTGGCCGCGGCGAACGGCGTCGGTGGCGACGGGCGCGTTCGGACGGAAAGAACAGAGGAGGGGAGAGCGTTTGGGGGAGAGAGAGGGAGTCCAGGGGGGTTCGGCATCTCCGTGGCGTCGTCTAGGCGCATCGGAGAGGGGCCAGGCAGGCAGGGAGGGAGGAGGTGGCCGGCGCGGCCGTGCGCGTGCGAGCACGCAGCTGCTTCGGGGCGAGGGGAGGAAGACGACGGAGGGGGCTGCAGTGGTGGGCTGGGCCGGCCAGCTGCAGTGCTGGGCCGGTTGGTGGCGCCAGGTAAGTGGCTGGAGGAGCTGGGCCGGGTAGGTTTCTCTCTCTCCTTTTTCTAATTATCTCAGTTTTCTATTATTCTGTAAATTTTAGGGCTTTATTAAAAATACTCAGACACTTTCAAAAATCATGAAACTAATCATGGCTACTGTTTAGAATATATCCAACAGTAAACATTTTAGTTTATGATTATTTGAGCATTTCAAATATTTTACAGTATTCAAATGCCCAAATGAAAATACCATAGGATTTAATTCAAAAATCCAGAATGGCCTAAAAATATGTGCATCATTTTTGGCAGAGGTTTTCACCTTTACCAGAAATCATGAACATTTCCAGAGGGCATTTTGGGTTTATTGAAAAAGATTTTATGTTGACCCTAGTTGAATTCATTAGTTGCTAGGGTTTATCAGCCCCCATTTCAAGTTTAAAAGAAATTTAGACATGATGCAGCAACCAAGCTAGCCCAAGTGCATAGCAAAGCCAGGGATGTGACAACTCACCCCCACTAAACAAAAATCTCGTCCCGAGATTCAAGCGTAGGGTAAGGTGAAGGGGGAACGCAAACTAGCACAATCTTCACGATCCAGGTTGCACTTCAAATGAACGTTGATTCGTTCACCATCATTGTCTCGAAGTCTTGCTCTGAGAACTCCAACTAACATGACAACGAGAGGAAAGGAAAGACCCTAAAAGAATCGTTCTTCTCGAAGGTCGAACAACTCAGGATTAACCCACGGAATGAGACATAGCAACATCTCTCGAGCTGAGAGACGAAGCACACATCCATAGGAATGGAGTGAAGCAGATGACGAAGGTTCACTAGGTAGACAACAATTTCACGCTTAAGAAGGTGGTAATCGGTTGTCAACGCAGCAAGGAGTTGGGTTGCCATGATACCATATCGAGACACCTGAGGGATGGTGACTCGTAGATATATATCCCCCGTAAGTGGCAAAAAGAATTACCTTTGATTCAGAGATCATTGAAACTCTTTAAACCAGCCTAAGGCAATTCTCGAGCGATCGTTTGGAGGGGGTCGGTAGAATGGCATACTCGGACTTGGATGATGTGGATTACCTTGTTGAAGACAACGTAATGGATGAATCTGCTTACCACCGGAAATGGAAGGGACCCATGGTAGAATGACACATTGGCGGTGCAAGCTGGGAACAAAATGCAAATGCTGGGAATGATTCTGGTAACTGGGGAAGAACCCAACAATAGAGAGTGAATTCACTGTTTTGAAAAGTTATAGCATAACCGAGGAAACTGAGAGCATCCCAGTTAGTGTCGATGATAACACCTAGCGCTTGCGCGTGCTCTCAAGAACTTGAGCATTTCCATAATCATCAAGATTTTACCAATATCCGTGTCAAGGATCCTGGCAACACAACGTACTACCACGATGAATACTGACGGACGATGCGGATGCAAAAGAAGATAACACTTTCTCAGATTTTACCTTAGCGAGGCTAAGGAAACAAAACCTGGATGATCGATCGAGAGACATTTAGCACTCCGCTTCTAATGTTCTCCTTGATGTACTAGCGTATCCCATTCCTTGAAATGGTCTGGTATCTAGAACATCAAGTAAAGGTCAGACTTCGGAAACACAAAAATCATGAGGCATAACTAGGGAGTAAATCCTACGAAGTCCTTATGGGGAGGTGGCCAACTTCTTCAATCAAGATACTACAATAATAGGTCTTCCGGCGGGGTGTGTTGGCCACGACATCCACTTTACCGGTTTCCGAGGGACCGATATTATAGTTCTTGGGAAATGTTCCAAACCATCATATCTGCCTGAGATTCAGATCTGGTTGGTGTCAAGATATTCCAGACTCATCGAGTCTAGGAAGAAAAACGAAAGTTTGCAACACAAATCGACAAGATGACGTTGCGAGATTCTCGGGGAATGAACTACGATAGTAAGCTCCAAAACATGAGCTGGTTCTGCTACAAACATGTGAACACGTTGTCCCAGACAAGCATGACCACGTGGTAGTCTTATAATAAAACACTACCGAGTTCAGGTGGGGAAACCATCAACAAGGATATCGAAGTCCTTGCATAAGGCATGCTCTTAAGAAGGAACTTCTTCTCCTTGAACAAATCAATCGGTGGCTTGGTGTGCTCGGGACACATATGGAATGAAGGTTGCAAGTCTCCAGACCACAGAATACTTCGCACGTATGCATGACTGACTTGGGATGATTCCAGAGGAAGCAAAACTAACTTTCTCAAATTCACGGCGGCAACTTTCACCAAATGCACGTGTATAAGAGGAAGTCACTCCTTTCATCAAACAAATACTTCATGAGCTAGCATGAAGAAAATGCTTTCAAAAGTTTCCAACACTAACTTGTTGTCCAACAAGATCATGGAGGAGATAAGGATGTTGTCAATGGGCTCAACAACAATTCATCTGGGTTTCCTTTTAAAAGGAATTCCATAGTTAAGTGAACAAGTGATAGCATTGGTCAGACCCAAAAGATATAATGGTGTATGCTCGAGGGATCAACCACGAGTAAGACAACATTACGGATATCGTTGGTTCTGGTCTGATTGGATGATAGCCCATACTACAATCAAAGGTTGGATAAGATGATAGGTCCATTAACTGATCACGAGGGTCAGTCGATGAAATATCAACTTTCTTCAACACACATACAAGACATCCCTTATAATGAACTATATCGGACAAGCTTCTATCTTCCAACTCTCCAAGTTGTTGTTTGGCTTAACAAACTAGCTCAGGGGTATCCAACACAGATTCTTGGAGAAAGGGTGGTTTACAGGATAAACCAACTTGATCACGAGCTCAACATAACAGTCAGGTGACAACCTGGTGATACTTTCGAGAAGATATTCGGAAAATCATTAACCACCGATATGTTACTAAGCTCGGGAACAATCTTGCTTTTCAGGGCAAGACGATATGATCAAATGAGCGAGGACTTGACAAAATCCTAACTCATCAATCGAAATGTGCACCAGGAAGATGGACAAGGTAGCACGATCAATCTTAGAATGATGATTCAAGAACCAACACGTTAAGAATGAGGTTATTGTCCATTTAACTACCAAGCAACAAGGTTGCTAGGAGTATTGATTTCACACATCACGATTCACTAGTCGACATTCCGGTTATAACAACACGGGAACCGAGAAATGAATAATGATGGAGAGAAGTATCACTGCACCAAGAGTTCATAGGATGGTGTGCAATTCCTACAATAATCCTGATATAAAAGATGGTAACACTCCAGTGTGGAACAGAACAAAGACTGGATTAGTATTTTGATCTGCGGAGTACAATTGTTTTGACCCAATCCTAGATATGGATGAGGTACTGGAGTTGGTTTCTCCTAGTCATTCCGGAGTAGAATGGCTTGACGGACCACAAGAGTAATAGGTATCGATGAACGAATGCACGCATACTCTTGACTATCAAATGATAGACAGGGGTCAGAATACAACTAAGAGGGACAACTCAAAGAACATATAATTTTCTGAGTTATGGATGCATAGATTAGTATGTCGAACCAAGTTCAACATGTTTCTTCCGGATAACCCATGCAGAAGGTTAGGACTGGCAGAGTCACAATATAGCATGGAGAACTCATCGAGAGCACTCCCGTTGTGATCCTTTAATCCAACAAACTTCTGCCATAAGTGGTTCATAGTATTTGGAAGAAGGAAATACCACGGACCTCAAGGACTATCGCAAAGGTTACTAATATCCTAAAGGAACTAGCAAACACTATCAACTTGAGGTAAGAAGGGTGAATCTCGGGTTCAAGAACCCAGGAATAGAATACCTACTCCTAAGTAGCACCACGAGATGCTTTCGAGAATGATGGCCAGAATCTTCACACTGGGAACACAAAACATTGCTAGATTACTAGGTGACTCCCTAAAACACCTAGGGTCATAATAATAGCTCCAACATATATGTCAAGGCAATAATTACCTCAACGCACCGGTTAGTGTGTTTATTCTGACCATAAAGGACATCGAGAACGGAAAGAAAGGATTTGCAAATGCATCAGACTATTTAGAAACCTGGGATGACTCGGACGGCATAACGGCTGTAAATGCTCAGAAAAGATTTGAGACATTCAGAAAAATGGTGGCATAACCACTCGGAAGCACAATATCAAGGTTTCGAGATCAACAGTTAACGTACGGAAGTAGTAGAAACTGAACAGAGGCTTAAGTCCAACAATTCTATAAGTCTACGGATTAGTAACACGTGATCCTAATAGAAAGAAGAGATAGCCTAGTTCTTAATCCCCGTAGAAGAGAAGATGATGACTCAGATCAGAAGGCCATGAGGTATAAGGAGTAAAAGAGCCTTACGTTTCAACCCACAATCAATTCCCCTACGTATAACTAAAGAATTTCTAGACTCGACTTCGACCAGTTTGGCTTGGTAATCCTACAGGCAGTCAAGCTCTGATACCAACGCTGTCAGGACCCCGACTCAATGCCACATCGATCTAGCATGTAACACCTCATATCACTTTGCGGCCTCACGCACGGTATTCCCACGGGTGTCGCCTTACCTTTGCCCGGGACCGTTTGCGCCTTTTGGCACACGTATATGATAGTGTCGCTAGCATCCATATGATAAGGAGCCCGGGCTGACATGGCTAGTCGTAAACCCAAAGTGGCACAAACCTACAGGGACAGGCATCCATGACCCAGCATCGAACGTGTCGGTCATCAGCGAGTGAATCCAGGCTGTAGCACTGGGCTAGCAGGACTCCGGTGAACCGGGCTGTAGCGGGCTAACAGGACTCTGGTATTCATCGCGTGACATTTCCCCGAAGGGACAGACACAGGAACGAAGAAGGACACATGCCGGCCAGCCTAAGTGTTCCGGAGCAGTAGCAAGCTACCATGGCTCGGTGGAAACACTAGGAGACATTTCCCGGTAAGAGGGGCTACTAAGGATAAACAACTAGATAGTCAGAACCCACACATACCAAGCATTTCAATAACATACACACAATATGCTCGATATGTGCAAATACAACATGGCATCACAACATGACTCTACGACTCAAGTATTTATTCAATAGGCTCCGAGGAGTGAGATAATACAAACATGGGTCTCACGACCCAACATTCAGAGCATACAAGTCAAACACATGCGGAAGCTTAACATGTCTGAGTATAGACATCTATAAATGAAAAAGGCTGATAAGCCTGACTATCTACCATATCCTGCCGAGGGCACAAGATCGTAGCTGAGGTAACAAGCTAAACGTCGAAGTCCACGCGGAACTACTAGCGAGACTGAAGTCTCTCTGCAAAAACATAAATTAAGCAACGTGAGTACAAATTTACCCAGCAAAACTTACATTAGAACTAACTACATATGCACCATTATCAACAAAGGGGATGGTGGGGTTTAACTGCAGCAAGCCAGCTTTGACTCGGTGGCTAACCTGAACTACGACTGCAAGTAACTCTTTTGAGGTGGCGCACACGAGTCCACATATTCACCATATCAATACACCACTATGGATCCAACCCCGTCTCCCTACGAGAACGCCATCCATAGCACTCACGCTTATCTTGCGTATTTTAGAGTATCCACTTTCACTTGTCTATGAACTGTACAGGCAACCCAGAAGCCCTTTTCCTAGGACACGGCTATTCGAATAGATGATGTTAACCCTGCAGGGGTGTACTTCTTCACACACGCTCTCACCACTTACCGCCGTTTACACGACATGTACTCGGCAACCTTCAAGCGGAAGCCCAACGTGGGTGTCGGCCACGGCCTACCTAAACACTCAAGTCTCTAGTCCAGGTTTATCGCCTATTCGGGTTCCATCCATGAGGAGATCCGGCCGGAGTTTCGCTCACAGCCCCAAACGATGTGTGCAGGGTTCCCGAGACACCAAACGGGCGTTCGGTACACCGGGCCACGGTGTATCTACCGCATCACAGCCCACCCCTTCGGTCAGCGCTGCCCACGGCCTCCAACACATATCCTACAAACACCAGAAACTAGTTGCAACTCCTGGACAGAGAACAAGGGTGATTAAGAAGCCGAGAGGGTCCATTGGTTTCGGGCCCAATGCGTGGTAGTATCTGTTTCATGGATCACAAACACAGAACTCAGTTCCTGAGGACGGCTGCAATGAGACAACCCACCATGTACTCCTACATGGCCTCTCACCGCTACCTTTACCAAATCGTATTCACACACTTAGCTCACACACAGCAGGACATGTTCATACACCTCTGATTCATCCCCGATGAATCAGACCTGACTCAACTCTAAGCAATAGCAGGCATGACAAACAAACATGAATGAGTAGGCACAACATGGCTCAAACAACTCCTACTCATACTAGTGGGTTTCATCTATTTACTGTGGCAATGACAGGTCATGCAGAGGATAAAGGGGTTCAGCTACCGCAGCAAGTAACAGTTGAATCGTTGTTGTCCTAATGCAATAAAAGAGAGCAGGAGCGAGAGAGTAGGATTGTATCGGAATGAACAAGGGGGTTTTGCTTGCCTGGCACTTCTGAAGATAACATTCAGTCTTCATCAGTGTCAACGATCACATCATAGGTACAGCGTCTACCGAGGGGGAACAACACCGGCAAACACAGAAGAAACACGATCAATGCAATGCACAGTATGATGCATGCTATGACATGGCAATATGAATGTGTTTTGGGCTAATGCAACTAGCAGCAGATTAAATGAAGTTAGTTTGAACCCTAGGTTCAAATTCAAACTCCACATGTGATTTCTTAAATGCCATTTAGTTGAATTGTCCTAAACAGTAGTCATAAGTTGTTCTAACATGCATGAAAATGGTACAGATGGATAGATTGGATTTTTCTGATCATTTTTCATATATAAATTATTTCATTTGGAGTTACGGTTGAATTTATATGATTTTTAGAAGTTTAGGGCATTTTCTGGAATTTCCTGAATTATTTTTAAATCCAGAAAGAATTAACTGCGACAGCCTGACGTCAGTGTGACATCAGCGGGTCAACGGGACACGGTCCGGGTCAAACCTGACAGTGGGTCCCGCGTGTCAGTGTAATTAGTTAAACTAAAATTAATTTAAACTAATCCTAAATAGTTAACAGGGCTGGGCCCCACCTGTCATTGACTCAGGAGAGTCAACCAGGGCCCACCCGTGGTCAAGGTCAACGTCGGCTACACTGGCGTTTAGCCACCGGCGAGCCCGACGCGGCGGCGAGAGTGGTTTTGGCCACTCCGACGACCAAATGGGCCGCGGAGGGCATCTAGGTGGAGCTGGGGACGAGCCGAAGCTCTTGGTGGAGTTAGCTGGGGTCGGGGTGGCCGGAATCGGCGCCGACGACGACCTAGGTGGCCGCCGGAGTTCGGCCGAGGTCGAACACGGCGCTGCGGTGCACTAGAGGGGAAACGGAAGGGCGCTGCGGGCTCCTGGGAGGGCGGCGAACTTGGTAACATGCTCGGGCGCAAGCTGGGGTGGCCCTGGCCACGGCGGCACCATGGCCGGCGGCAAGGAGCAATCGGCTCCGGTGATTAGGGTGACTAGAGGGTGCGTTTCGCAGCGAGAAGAGAGGGGAAAGACGGCAGGGCTCACGTAGATCACGAAGCGATGCTCGGGGTAGCCGGGGGCGTGCTGAGGATGACGAATCGTCGAGGGTGATCGCCGACGACCGAAGCTTGAAAACGGAGTCGAGGCGGTCGTCTTGGGGCGTCCGGCGCTCGGGGCTTGCTCTAGGAGGTGTAATGGATGGTGGCGGAGCTTTGGGAGGCGTCGGGAAGGCGAGGCGGTGGCTGTGGCCGCGGCGAACGGCGTCGGTGGCGACGGGCACGTTCGGACGGAAAGAACAGAGGAGGGGAGAGCGTTTGGGGGAGAGAGAGGGAGTCCAGGGGGGTTCGGCATCTCCGTGGCGTCGTCTAGGCGCATCGGAGAGGGACCAGGCAGGGAGGGAGGGAGGAAGTGGCCGGCGCGGCCGTGCGCGTGCGAGCACGCAGCTGCTTCGGGGCGAGGGGAGGAAGACGACGGAGGGGGCTGCAGTGGGGGGCTGGGCCGGCCAGCTGCAGTGCTGGGCCGGTTGGTGGCGCCAGGTAAGTGGCTGGAGGAGCTGGTCCGGGTAGGTTTCTCTCTCTCCTTTTTCTAATTATCTCAGTTTTCTATTATTTTGTAAATTTAGGGCTTTATTAAAAATACTCAGACACTTTCAAAAATCATGAAACTAATCATGGCTACTGTTTAGAATATATCCAACAGTAAACATTTTAGTTTATGATTATTTGAGCATTTCAAATATTTTACAGTATTCAAATGCCCAAATGAAAATACCATAGGATTTAATTCAAAAATCCAGAATGGCCTAAAAATATGTGCATCATTTTTGGCAGAGGTTTTCACCTTTACGAGAAATCATGAACATTTCCAGAGGGCATTTTGGGTTTATTGAAAAAGATTTTATGTTGACCCTAGTTGAATTCATTAGTTGCTAGGGTTTATCAGCCCCCATTTCAAGTTTAAAAGAAATTTAGACATGATGCAGCAACCAAGCTAGCCCAAGTGCATAGCAAAGCCAGGGATGTGACAACTCACCCCCACTAAACAAAAATCTCGTCCCGAGATTCAAGCGTAGGGTAAGGTGAAGGGGGAACGCAAACTAGCACAATCTTCACGATCCAGGTTGCACTTCAAATGAACGTTGATTCGTTCACCATCATTGTCTCGAAGTCTTGCTCTTAGAACTCCAACTAACATGACAACGAGAGGAAAGGAAAGACCCTAAAAGAATCGTTCTTCTCGAAGGTCGAACAACTCAGGATTAACCCACGGAATGAGACATAGCAACATCTCTCGAGCTGAGAGACGAAGCACACATCCCTAGGAATGGAGTGAAGCAGATGACGAAGGTTCACTAGGTAGACAACAATTTCACGCTTAAGAAGGTGGTAATCGGTTGTCAACGCAGCAAGGAGTTGGGTTGCCATGATACCATATCGAGACACCTGAGGGATGGTGACTCGTAGATATATATCCCCCGTAAGTGGCAAAAAGAATTACCTTTGATTCAGAGATCATTGAAACTCTTTAAACCAGCCTAAGGCAATTCTCGAGCGATCGTTTGGAGGGGGTCGGTAGAATGGCATACTCGGACTTGGATGATGTGGATTACCTTGTTGAAGACAACGTAATGGATGAATCTGCTTACCACCGGAAATGGAAGGGACCCATGGTAGAATGACACATTGGCGGTGCAAGCTGGGAACAAAATGCAAATGCTGGGAATGATTCTGGTAACTGGGGAAGAACCCAACAATAGAGAGTGAATTCACTGTTTTGAAAAGTTATAGCATAACCAAGGAAACTGAGAGCATCCCAGTTAGTGTCGATGATAACACCTAGCGCTTGCGCGTGCTCTCAAGAACTTGAGCATTTCCATAATCATCAAGATTTTACCAATATCCGTGTCAAGGATCCTGGCAACACAACGTACTACCACGATGAATACTGACGGACGATGCGGATGCAAAAGAAGATAACACTTTCTCAGATTTTACCTTAGCGAGGCTAAGGAAACAAAACCTGGATGATCGACTGAGAGACATTTAGCACTCCGCTTCTAATGTTCTCCTTGATGTACTAGCATATCCCATTCCTTGAAATGGTCTGGTATCTAGAACATCAAGTAAAGGTCGGACTTCGGAAACACAAAAATCAAAAGGCATAACTAGGGAGTAAATCCTACGAAGTCCTTATGGGGAGGTGGCCAACTTCTTCAATCAAGATACTACAATAATAGGTCTTCCAGCGGGGTGTGTTGGCCACGACATCCACTTTACCGGTTTCCGAGGGACCGATATTATAGTTCTTGGGAAATGTTCCTAACCATCATATCTGCCTGAGATTCAGATCTGGTTGGTGTCAAGATATTCTAGACTCATCGAGTCTAGGAAGAAAAATGAAAGTTTGCAACACAAATCGACGAGATGACGTTGCGAGATTCTCGGGGAATGAACTACGATAGTAAGCTCCAAAACATGAGTTGGTTCTGCTACAAACATGTGAACACGTTGTCCCAGACAAGCATGACCACGTGGTAGTCTTATAATAAAACACTACCGAGTTTAGGTGGGGAAACAATCAACAAGGATATCGAAGTCCTTGCATAAGGCATGCTCTTAAGAAGGAACTTCTTCTCCTTGAACAAATCAATCGGTGGCTTGGTGTGCTCGGGACACATATGGAATGAAGGTTGCAAGTCTCCAGACCACAGAATACTTCGCACGTATGCATGACTGACTTGGGATGATTCCAGAGGAAGCAAAACTAACTTTCTCAAATTCACGGCGGCAACTTTCACCAAATGCACGTGTATAAGAGGAAGTCACTCCTTTCATCAAACAAATACTTCATGAGCTAGCATGAAGAAAATGCTTTCAAAAGTTTCCAACACTAACTTGTTGTCCAACAAGATCATGGAGGAGATAAGGATGTTGTCAATGGGCTCAACAACAATTCATCTGGGTTTCCTTTTAAAAGGAATTCCATAGTTAAGTGAACAAGTGATAGCATTGGTCAGACCCAAAAGATATAATGGTGTATGCTCGAGGGATCAACCACGAGTAAGACAACATTACGGATATCATTGGTTCTGGTCTGATTGGATGATAGCCCATACTACAATCAAAGGTTGGATAAGATGATAGGTCCATTAACTGATCACGAGGGTCAGTCGATGAAATATCAACTTTCTTCAACACACATACAAGACATCCCTTATAATGAACTATATCGGACAAGCTTCTATCTTCCAACTCTCCAAGTTGTTGTTTGGCTTAACAAACTAGCTCAGGGGTATCCAACACAGATTCTTGGAGAAAGGGTGGTTTACAGGATAAACCAACTTGATCACGAGCTCAACATAACAGTCAGGTGACAACCTGGTGATACTTTCGAGAAGATATTCAGAAAATCATTAACCACCGATATGTTACTAAGCTCGAGAACAATCTTGCTTTTCAGGGCAAGACGATATGATCAAATGAGCGACGACTTGACAAAATCCTAACTCATCAATCGAAATGTGCACCAGGAAGATGGACAAGGTAGCACGATCAATCTTAGAATGATGATTCAAGAACCAACACGTTAAGAATGAGGTTATTGTCCATTTAACTACCAAGCAACAAGGTTGCTAGGAGTATTGATTTCACACATCACGATTCATTAGTCGACATTCCGGTTATAACAACACGGGAACCGAGAAATGAATAATGATGGAGAGAAGTATCACTGCACCAAGAGTTCATAGGATGGTGTGCAATTCCTACAATAATCCTGATATAAAAGATGGTAACACTCCAGTGTGGAACAGAACAAAGACTGGATTAGTATTTTGATCTGCGGAGTACAATTGTTTTGACCCAATCCTAGATATGGATGAGGTACTGGAGTTGGTTTCTCCTAGTCATTCCGGAGTAGAATGGCTTGACGGACCACAAGAGTAATAGGTATCGATGAATGAATGCACGCATACTCTTGACTATCAAATGATAGACAGGGGTCAGAATACAACTAAGAGGGACAACTCAAAGAACATATAATTTTCTGAGTTACGGATGCATAGATTAGTATGTCGAACCAAGTTCAACATGTTTCTTCCGGATAACCCATCCAGAAGGTTAGGACTGGCAGAGTCACAATATAGCATGGAGAACTCATCGAGAGCACTCCCGTTGTGATCCTTTAATCCAACAAACTTCTGCCATAAGTGGTTCATAGTATTTGGAAGAAGGAAATACCACGGACCTCAAGGACTATCGCAAAGGTTACTAATATCCTAAAGGAACTAGCAAACACTATCAACTTGAGGTAAGAAGGGTGAATCTCGGGTTCAAGAACCCAGGAATAGAATACCTACTCCTAAGTAGCACCACGAGATGCTTTCGAGAATGATGGCCAGAATCTTCACACTAGGAACACAAAACATTGCTAGATTACTAGGTGACTCCCTAAAACACCTAGGGTCATAATAATAGCTCCAACATATATGTCAAGGCAATAATTACCTCAACGCACCGGTTAGTGTGTTTATTCTGACCATAAAGGACATCGAGAACGGAAAGAAAGGATTTGCAAATGCATCAGACTATTTAGAAACCTGGGATGACTCGGACGGCATAACGGCTGTAAATGCTCAGAAAAGATTTGAGACATTCAGAAAAATGGTGGCATAACCACTCGGAAGCACAATATCAAGGTTTCGAGATCAACAGTTAATGTACAGAAGTAGTAGAAACTGAACAGAGGCTTAAGTCCAACAATTCTATAAGTCTACGGATTAGTAACACGTGATCCTAATAGAAAGAAGAGATATCCTAGTTCTTAATCCCCGTAGAAGAGAAGATGATGACTCAGATCAGAAGGCCATGAGGTATAAGGAGTAAAAGAGCCTTACATTTCAACCCACAATCAATTCCCCTACGTATAACTAAAGAATTTCTAGACTCGACTTCGACCAGTTTGGCTTGGTAATCCTACAGGCAGTCAAGCTCTGATACCAACGCTGTCAGGACCCCGACTCAATGCCACATCGATCTAGCATGTAACACCTCATATCACTTTGCGGCCTCACGCACGGTATTCCCACGGGTGTCGCCTTACCTTTGCCCGGGACCGTTTGCGCCTTTTGGCACACGTATATGATAGTGTCGCTAGCATCCATATGATAAGGAGCCCGGGCTGACATGGCTAGTCGTAAACCCAAAGTGGCACAAACCTACAGGGACAGGCATCCATGACCCAGCATCGAACGTGTCGGTCATCAGCGAGTGAATCCAGGCTGTAGCACTGGGCTAGCAGGACTCCGGTGAACCGGGCTGTAGCGGGCTAACAGGACTCTGGTATTCATCGCGTGACATTTCCCCGAAGGGACAGACACAGGAACGAAGAAGGACACATGCCAGCCAGCCTAAGTGTTCCGGAGCAGTAGCAATCTACCATGGCTCGGTGGAAACACTAGGAGACATTTCCCGGTAAGAGGGGCTACTAAGGATAAACAACTAGATAGTCAGAACCCACACATACCAAGCATTTCAATAACATACACACAATATGCTCGATATGTGCAAATACAACATGGCATCACAACATGACTCTATGACTCAAGTATTTATTCAATAGGCTCCGAGGAGCGAGATAATACAAACATGGGTCTCACGACCCAACATTCAGAGCATACAAGTCAAACACATGCGGAAGCTTAACATGTCTGAGTATAGACATCTATAAATGAAAAAGGCTGATAAGCCTGACTATCTACCATATCCTGCCGAGGGCACAAGATCGTAGCTGAGGTAACAAGCTAAACATCGAAGTCCATGCGTAACTACTAGCGAGACTGAAGTCTCTCTGCAAAAACATAAATTAAGCAACGTGAGTACAAATGTACCCAGCAAGACTTGCATCAGAACTAACTACATATGCACCATTATCAACAAAGGGGATGGTGGGGTTTAACTGCAGCAAGCCAGCTTTGACTCGGTGGCTAACCTGAACTACGAGCGCAAGTAACTCTTTTGAGGTGGCGCACACGAGTCCACATATTCACCATATCAATACACCACTATGGATCCAACCCCGTCTCCCCACGAGAACGCCATCCATAGCACTCACGCTTATCTTGCGTATTTTAGAGTATCCACTTTCACTTGTCTATGAACTGTACAGGCAACCCAGAAGCCCTTTTCCGAGGACACGGCTATTCGAATAGATGATGTTAACCCTGCAGGGGTGTACTTCTTCACACACGCTCTCACCACTTACCGCCGTTTACACGACATGTACTCGGCAACCTTCAAGCGGAAGCCCAACGTGGGTGTCGGCCACGGCCTACCTAAACACTCAAGTCTCTAGTCCAGGTTTATCGCCTATTCGGGTTCCATCCATGAGGAGATCCGGCCGGAGTTTCGCTCACAGCCCCAAACGATGTGTGCAGGGTTCCCGAGACACCAAACGGGCGCTCGGTACACCAGGCCACGGTGTATCTACCGCATCACAGCCCACCCCTCCGGTCAGCGCTGCCCACGGCCTCCAACACATATCCTACAAACACCAGAAACTAGTTGCAACTCCTGGACAGAGAACAAGGGTGATTAAGAAGCCGAGAGGGTCCATTGGTTTCGGGCCCAATGCGTGGTAGTATCTGTTTCATGGATCACAAACACAGAACTCAGTTCCTGAGGACGGCTGCAATGAGACAACCCACCATGTACTCCTACATGGCCTCTCACCGCTACCTTTACCAAATCATGTTCACACACTTAGCTCACACACAGTAGGACATGTTCATACACCTCTGATTCATCCCCGATGAATCAGACCTGACTCAACTCTAAGCAATAGCAGGCATGACAAACAAACATGAATGAGTAGGCACAACATGGCTCAAACAACTCCTACTCATACTAGTGGGTTTCATCTATTTACTGTGGCAATGACAGGTCATGCAGAGGATAAAGGGGTTCAGCTACCGCAGCAAGTAACAGTTGAATCGTTGTTGTCCTAATGCAATAAAAGAGAGCAGGAGCGAGAGAGTAGGATTGTATCGGAATGAACAAGGGGGTTTTGCTTGCCTAGCACTTCTGAAGATAACATTCAGTCTTCATCAGTGTCAACGATCACATCATAGGTACAGCGTCTACCGAGGGGGAACAACACCGGCAAACACAGAAGAAACATGATCAATGCAATGCATAGTATGATGCATGCTATGACATGGCAATATGAATGTGTTTTGGGCTAATGCAACTAGCAGCAGATTAAATGAAGTTAGTTTGAACCCTAGGTTCAAATTCAAACTCCACATGTGATTTCTTAAATGCCATTTAGTTGAATTGTCCTAAACAGTAGTCATAAGTTGTTCTAACATGCATGAAAATGGTACAGATGGATAGATTGGATTTTTCTGATCATTTTTCATATATAAATTATTTCATTTGGAGTTACGGTTGAATTTATATGATTTTTAGAAGTTTAGGGCATTTTCTGGAATTTCCTGAATTATTTTTAAATCCAGAAAGAATTAACTGCGACAGCCTGACGTCAGTGTGACATCAGCGGGTCAACGGGACACGGTCCGGGTCAAACCTGACAGTGGGTCCCGCGTGTCAGTGTAATTAGTTAAACTAAAATTAATTTAAACTAATCCTAAATAGTTAACAGGGCTGGGCCCCACCTGTCATTGACTCAGGAGAGTCAACCAGGGCCCACCCGTGGTCAAGGTCAACATCGGCTACACCGGCGTTTAGCCGCCGGCGAGCCCGACGCGGCGGCGAGAGTGGTTTTGGCCACTCCAATGACCAAATGGGCCGCGGAGGGCATCTAGGTGGAGCTGGGGACGAGCCGAAGCTCTTGGTGGAGTTAGCTGGGGTCGGGGTGGCCGGAATCGGCGCCGGCGACGACCTAGGTGGCCGCCGGAGTTCGGCCGAGGTCGAACACGGCGCTGCGGTGCACTAGAGGGGAAACGGAAGGGCGCTGCGGGCTCCTGGGAGGGCGGCGAACTTGGTAACATGCTCGGGCGCAAGCTGGGGTGGCCCTGGCCACGGCGGCGCCATGGCCGGCGGCGAGGAGCAATCGGCTCCGGTGATTAGGGCGGCTAGAGGGTGCGTTTCGCAGCGAGAAGAGAGGGGAAAGACGGCAGGGCTCACGTAGATCACGAAGCGATGCTCGGGGTAGCCGGGGGCGTGCTGAGGATGACGAATCGTCGAGGGCGATCGCCGGCGACCGAAGCTTGAAGACGGAGTCGAGGCGGTCGTCTTGGGGCGTCCGGCGCTCGGGGCTTGCTCTAGGAGGTGTAATGGATGGTGGCGGAGCTTTGGGAGGCGTCGGGAAGGCGAGGCGGTGGCTGTGGCCGCGGCGAACGGCGTCGGTGGCGACGGGCGCGTTCGGACGGAAAGAACAGAGGAGGGGAGAGCGTTTGGGGGAGAGAGAGGGAGTCCAGGGGGGTTCGGCATCTCCGTGGCGTCGTCTAGGCGCATCGGAGAGGGGCCAGGCAGGCAGGGAGGGAGGAGGTGGCCGGCGCGGCCGTGCGTGTGCGAGCACGCAGCTGCTTCGGGGCGAGGGGAGGAAGACGACGGAGGGGGCTGCAGTGGTGGGCTGGGCCGGCCAGCTGCAGTGCTGGGCCGGTTGGTGGCGCCAGGTAAGTGGCTGGAGGAGCTGGGCCGGGTAGGTTTCTCTCTCTCCTTTTTCTAATTATCTCAGTTTTCTATTATTCTGTAAATTTTAGGGCTTTATTAAAAATACTCAGACACTTTCAAAAATCATGAAACTAATCATGGCTACTGTTTAGAATATATCCAACAGTAAACATTTTAGTTTATGATTATTTGAGCATTTCAAATATTTTACAGTATTCAAATGCCCAAACGAAAATACCATAGGATTTAATTCAAAAATCCAGAATGGCCTAAAAATATGTGCATCATTTTTGGCAGAGGTTTTCACCTTTACCAGAAATCATGAACATTTCTAGAGGGCATTTTGGGTTTATTGAAAAAGATTTTATGTTGACCCTAGTTGAATTCATTAGTTGCTAGGGTTTATCAGCCCCCATTTCAAGTTTAAAAGAAATTTAGACATGATGCAGCAACCAAGCTAGCCCAAGTGCATAGCAAAGCCAGGGATGTGACAACTCACCCCCACTAAACAAAAATCTCGTCCCAAGATTCAAGCGTAGGGTAAGGTGAAGGGGGAACGCAAACTAGCACAATCTTCACGATCCAGGTTGCACTTCAAATGAACGTTGATTCGTTCACCATCATTGTCTCGAAGTCTTGCTCTGAGAACTCCAACTAACATGACAACGAGAGGAAAGGAAAGACCCTAAAAGAATCGTTCTTCTCGAAGGTCGAACAACTCAGGATTAACCCACGGAATGAGACATAGGAACATCTCTCGAGCTGAGAGACGAAGCACACATCCATAGGAATGGAGTGAAGCAGATGACGAAGGTTCACTAGGTAGACAACAATTTCACGGTTAAGAAGGTGGTAATCGGTTGTCAACGCAGCAAGGAGTTGGGTTGCCATGATACCATATCGAGACACCTGAGGGATGGTGACTCGTAGATATATATCCCCCATAAGTGGCAAAAAGAATTACCTTTGATTCAGAGATCATTGAAACTCTTTAAACCAGCCTAAGGCAATTCTCAAGCGGTCGTTTGGAGGGGGTCGGTATAATGGCATACTCGGACTTGGATGATGTGGATTACCTTGTTGAAGACAACGTAATGGATGAATCTGCTTAGCACCGGAAATGGAAGGGACCCATGGTAGAATGACACATTGGCGGTGCAAGCTGGGAACAAAATGCAAATGCTGGGAATGATTCTGGTAACTGGGGAAGAACCCAACAATAGAGAGTGAATTCACTGTTTTGAAAAGTTATAGCATAACCGAGGAAACTGAGAGCATCCCAGTTAGTGTCGATGATAACACCTAGCGCTTGCGCGTGCTCTCAAGAACTTGAGCATTTCCATAATCATCAAGATTTTACCAATATCCGTGTCAAGGATCCTGGCAACACAACGTACTACCACGATGAATACTGACGGACGATGCGGATGCAAAAGAAGATAACACTTTCTCAGATTTTACCTTAGCGAGGCTAAGGAAACAAAACCTGGATGATCGACCAAGAGACATTTAGCACTCCGCTTCTAATGTTCTCCTTGATGTACTAGCGTATCCCATTCCTTGAAATGGTCTGGTATCTAGAACATCAAGTAAAGGTCGGACTTCGGAAACACAAAAATCATAAGGCATAACTAGGGAGTAAATCCTACGAAGTCCTTATGGGGAGGTAGCCAACTTCTTCAATCAAGATACTACAATAATAGGTCTTCCGGCGGGGTGTGTTGGCCACGACATCCACTTTACCGGTTTCCGAGGGACCGATATTATAGTTCTTGGGAAATGTTCCAAACCATCATATCTGCCTAAGATTCAGATCTGGTTGGTGTCAAGATATTCCAGACTCATCGAGTCTAGGAAGAAAAATGAAAGTTTGCAACACAAATCGACGAGATGACGTTGCGAGATTCTCGGGGAATGAACTACGATAGTAAGCTCCAAAACATGAGTTGGTTCTGCTACAAACATGTGAACACGTTGTCCCAGACAAGCATGACCACGTGGTAGTCTTATAATAAAACACTACCGAGTTCAGGTGGGGAAACCATCAACAAGGATATCGAAGTCCTTGCATAAGGCATGCTCTTAAGAAGGAACTTCTTCTCCTTGAACAAATCAATCGGTGGCTTGGTGTGCTCGGGACACATATGGAATGAAGGTTGCAAGTCTCCAGACCATAGAATACTTCGCACGTATGCATGACTGACTTGGGATGATTCCAGAGGAAGCAAAACTAACTTTCTCAAATTCACGGAGGCAACTTTCACCAAATGCACGTGTATAAGAGGAAGTCACTCCTTTCATCAAACAAATACTTCATGAGCTAGCATGAAGAAAATGCTTTCAAAAGTTTCCAACACTAACTTGTTGTCCAACAAGATCATGGAGGAGATAAGGATGTTGTCAATGGGCTCAACAACAATTCATCTGGGTTTCCTTTTAAAAGGAATTCCATAGTTAAGTGAACAAGTGATAGCATTGGTCAGACCCAAAAGATATAATGGTGTATGCTCGAGGGATCAACCACGAGTAAGACAACATTACGGATATCATTGGTTCTGGTCTGATTGGATGATAGCCCATACTAAAATCAAAGGTTGGATAAGATGATAGGTCCATTAACTGATCACGAGGGTCAGTCGATGAAATATCAACTTTCTTCAACACACATACAAGACATCCCTTACAATGAACTATATCGGACAAGCTTCTATCTTCCAACTCTCCAAGTTGTTGTTTGGCTTAACAAACTAGCTCAGGGGTATCCAACACAGATTCTTGGAGAAAGGGTGGTTTACAGGATAAACCAACTTGATCACGAGCTCAACATAACAGTCAGGTGACAACCTGGTGATACTTTCGAGAAGATATTCAGAAAATCATTAACCACCGATATGTTACTAAGCTCGAGAACAATCTTGCTTTTCAGGGCAAGACGATATGATCAAATGAGCGACGACTTGACAAAATCCTAACTCATCAATCGAAATGTGCACCAGGAAGATGGACAAGGTAGCACGATCAATCTTAGAATGATGATTCAAGAACCAACACGTTAAGAATGAGGTTATTGTCCATTTAACTACCAAGCAACAAGGTTGCTAGGAGTATTGATTTCACACATCACGATTCATTAGTCGACATTCCGGTTATAACAACACGGGAACCGAGAAATGAATAATGATGGAGAGAAGTATCACTGCACCAAGAGTTCATAGGATGGTGTGCAATTCCTACAATAATCCTGATATAAAAGATGGTAACACTCCAGTGTGGAACAGAACAAAGACTGGATTAGTATTTTGATCTGCGGAGTACAATTGTTTTGACCCAATCCTAGATATGGATGAGGTACTGGAGTTGGTTTCTCCTAGTCATTCCGGAGTAGAATGGCTTGACGGACCACAAGAGTAATAGGTATCGATGAACGAATGCATGCATACTCTTGACTATCAAATGATAGACAGGGGTCAGAATACAACTAAGAGGGACAACTCAAAGAACATATAATTTTCTGAGTTATGGATGCATAGATTAGTATGTCGAACCAAGTTCAACATGTTTCTTCCGGATAACCCATGCAGAAGGTTAGGACTGGCAGAGTCACAATATAGCATGGAGAACTCATCGAGAGCACTCCCGTTGTGATCCTTTAATCCAACAAACTTCTACCATAAGTGGTTCATAGTATTTGGAAGAAGGAAATACCACGGACCTCAAGGACTATCGCAAAGGTTACTAATATCCTAAAGGAACTAGCAAACACTATCAACTTGAGGTAAGAAGGGTGAATCTCGGGTTCAAGAACCCAGGAATAGAATACCTACTCCTAAGTAGCACCAAGCTAGCCCAAGTGCATAGGAAAGCCAGGGATGTGACACACTGCCAGAAACCTTAATCAATTCAGCTCACCCATCGGGATCTCGATCTCACCGAGATGGCAATGCAACTCAAACCGAAATGAGCGATCGGTCCCACCGAGTTCGCAATGTAAACTCTCTGTTTCCCTTCATAACATTTCGGTCTTACCGAAATGAGTGATCGGTCCCACCGAGTTTGCCTGACCAAATCTCTGTTTGCTCATTGCTGAAATCGATTTCACCGAGTTCATGCAATCGGTCACACCGAGGTGATGTTTTGCCCTAACCCTAGCATATCGGTCTCGCTGAGTTGATCATATCGGTCCCACCGAGATTCCTAACGTTCACATTTTGAATTGAATTGGTCTCACCGAGTTGGGTCCAATGTGTGTAACGGATCAATTTTTGGTGGAGGCTATATATACCCCTCCACCCACTTCTCTATTCAAGAGATAGCCATCAGAACGTGCCTACACTTCCACTACTCATTTTATGAGAGAAAACCACCTACTCATGTGTTGAGACCAGTACATTCCAATCCAACCACAAGAATCTTGATCTCTAGCCTACCCCAAGTTGCTTTCTACTCAAATCATCTTTCCACCATAGCCAAATCTGTGTGAGAGAGAGTTGAGTGCTGCGGAGACTATCATTTGAAGCACAAGAGCAAGGAGTTTATCATCATCACACCATCTATTACCTTTTGGAGAGTGGTGTCTCCTAGATTGGTTAGGTGTCACTTGGGAGCCTCCGACAAGATTCTGGAGTTGAACCAAGGAGTTTTAATGGGCAAGTGAAATGTCTCCAACGTATCTATAATTTTTTATTGCTCCATGCTATTATATTATCTATTTTGGATGTCAATGGGCTTTATTCTACACTTTTATATCATTTTTTGGACTGACCTACTAATCGGAGGCCCAGCCCAAATTGTTGTTTTTTGCCTATTTTAGGGTTTCGCCAAAAAGGAATATCAAATGGAGTCCAAACGGAGTCCAAACCGAATGAAACCTTCGGGAACGTGATTTTCTCAACAAACGTGATCCAGGAGACTTGGAGTGTGCGTCAAGAAACGATCGAGGAGGGCACGAGGCAGGGGGCGCGCCTACCCCCTAGGCGCGCTCTCCACCCTCGTGGGCTCCCCGTTGCTCCACCGACATACTTCTTCCTCCTATATATATCCACGTACCCCCCAAACATCCAGGAGCACCACGAAAACCTAATTCCACCGCCGCAACCTTCTGTACCCGAGAGATCCCATCTTGGGGCCTTTTCCGGAGCTTCGCCAGAGGGGGCATTGATCACGGAGGGCCTCTACATCAACTCCATGGCCCCTCCGATGATGTGTGAGTAGTTTACTTCAGACCTACGGGTCCATGGTTATTAGCTAGATGGCTTCTTCTCTCTCTTTGGATCTCAATACGAAGTTCTCTTCGATCTTCTTGGAGATCTATTCGATGTAATCTTCTTTTGCAGTGTGTTTGTCGAGATCCGATGAATTGTGGGTTTACGATCCAGATTATCTATGAACAATATTTGATTCTCCTCTGAATTCTTTTATGTATGATTGGTTTATCTTTGCAAGTCTCTTCGAATTATCAGTTTGGTTTGGCCTACTAGATTGATCTTTCTTGCAATGGAGAAGTGCTTAGCTTTGGGTTCAATCTTCCGATGCTCGATTCCAGTGACAGAAAGGGAAACGACACGTATTGTATTGTTGCCATCGAGGATAAAAAGATGGGGTTTATATCATATTGCATGAGTTTATCCCTCTACATCATGTCATCTTCCTTAAAGCAATACTCTGTCCTTATGAACTTAATACCCTAGATGCATGTTGCATAGTGGTCAATGTGTGGAGTAATAGTAGTAGATGCAGAATCGTTTCGGTCTACTTGTCGCGGACGTGATGCCTATATACATGACCATACATAGATATTCTCATAACTATGCTCAGTTCTATAAATTGCTCGACAGTAATTCGTTTACCCACCGTAATACTTATGCTCTTGAGAGAAGCCACTAGTGAAACCTATGGCCCCCGGGTCTATCTTTCATCATATTAATCTTCCAACACTTAGTTATTTCCTTTGCTGTTTATTTTACTTTGCATCTTTACTTCTCTTTATAAAAATACCAAAAATATTATCTTATCATATCTATCAGATCTCACTCTCGTAAGTGACCGTGAAGGGCTTGACAACACCTTTATCGCGTTGGTTGCGAGGTTCTTATTTGTTTGTGTAGGTGCGTGAGACTTGAGCGTGATCTCCTACTAGATTGATACCTTGGTTCTCAAAAACTGAGGGAAATACTTACGCTACTTTGCTGCATCACCCTTTCCTCTTCAAGGGAAAACCAACGCAGTGCTCAAGAGGTAGCAAGAAGGATTTCTGGCACCGTTTCCGGGGAGATTCGCGCCAAGTCAAGTCAAGATTTGACACCCAACAACGAGTCATTTTAGGTGTCGTTGCCAAGTCAAGACATACCAAGAACCCATCACAAAGTCTTATCCCTCGCATTACATTATTTCCCATTTGCCTCTTGTTTTCCTCTCCCCCACTTCACCCTTGCCGTTTTATTTGCCCTCTCTCTCTGCTCCCCTTCTCTTTACATATTTGCCTCTTTTCCTGTTTCTTGTTTTCTTGTGTGTTGGATTTCTTGCTTGTCACGATGGCTCAAGATAAGACTAAATTGTGTGACTTTGCCAATACCAACAACAATGATTTTCTTAGCACCCCGATTTCCCCTCTTACCGATGCTGAATCTTGTGAAATTAATGTTGCTTTGTTGAATCTTGTCACGAAAGATCAATTCGCCAGCCTTCCTAGTGAAGATGTCGCTACCCATCTGAACAAATTTGTTGATTTATGTGATATGCAAAAGAAGAAAGATGTGGATAATGATATTGTTAAACTTAAGCTATTTCCGTTTTCGCTTAGAGATGGTGTTAAAGCTTGTTTTCCGTCTTTGCCTAAAAATAGTATTGATTCATGGAATAAGTGCAAAGATGCGTTTATCTCTAAGTATTTTCCTCCCGCTAAGATCATCTCTCTTAGAAATGACATTACGGAGTTTAAGCAACTTGATCATGAACATGTTGCACAATCTTGGGAGAGGATGAAATTAATGATACATAATGGCCCTACACATGGTTTGAATCTTTGGATGATTCTACAAAACTTTTATGCCGGATTGAATTTTTCTTCTAGAAATCTTTTAGATTCGGCCGCGGGAGGCACTTTTATGGAAATCACTTTAGGAGAAGCTACTAAACTCCTAGATATTATGGTTAATTATTCTCAATGGCACACCGAAAGATCTACTAATAAAAAAGTGCATGCAATTGAAGAGATTAATGTTTTGAGTGGAAAGATGTATGAACTTATGAAATTTTTTGCTAATAAGAGTGCTCCTACTGATCCTAATGATATGCCTTTGTCTACTTTGATTGAGAATAATAATGAATCTATGGATGTGAATTTGGTTGGTAGGAACAATTTTGATAACAACACGTATAGAGGTAATTTTAATTCTAGGACATTTTCTAGTAATTCCTCTAATAATTATGGTAATTCCTACAACAATTCTTATGGAAATTATAATATGATGCCCTCTGA
Source organism: Triticum aestivum (assembly GCF_018294505.1). Lineage (NCBI taxonomy): Eukaryota > Viridiplantae > Streptophyta > Magnoliopsida > Poales > Poaceae > Triticum > Triticum aestivum. The sequence continues at coordinate 168,824,274 of NC_057803.1, forward strand.
TTTTGAATCTAGTATTAAAGAATTTATTACTTCGCGAAAGAGTTTCAATGCTTTGATTGACGAAAATTTGCTTAAGATTGATGAGTTAGCAAGGAATGTTGATAGAATTTCTCTTGATGTTGATTATTTGAAACTTAAATCTATTCCACCTAAGCATGATATCAATGAGTCTCTCAAATCCATGAGAATTTCCATTGATGAGTGCAAAGAAAGAACCGCTAGGATGCGTGCTAAGAAAGATTGCTTTGTGAATGCATGTTCTTCTAGTTTTCATGATAATAAAGATGAAGATCTAAAAGTTATTGATGTGTGTCCTTTTAAATATTTGTTTTCCAATATGAATCTTGATATTGATGGGACTGAAGATGAGCCACCTTTACCTAGAAGGCGTTCAAAAAATTCTGAGTTTTTAGATCTTGATGCAAAAATTAGCAAAAGTGGGATTAAAGAGGTTAAAACTAAATATCAATGAACCCAATATTTTGGATTTCAAGGAATTTAATTATTATAATTGCTCTTTGATACATTTTATTTCCTTGTTGCAATCCATGCTAAATTCTCCTCATGCTTATAGTCAAAATAAAGCTTTTACTAAACATATCGTTGATGCTTTGATGCAATCTTATGAAGAAAAACTTGAGTTGGAAGTTTCTATCCCTAGAAAACTTTATTATGAGTGGGAACCTGTCGGGGAAACTGATCCTCGAACACCTATGGGGCCGGCGGACCGGGCCCCTTTCGGTTCGGTGGGGGGCGGAGATCGCACGAAGAGCAGATCGAGGCGAAGCACACGAGCAGTTTACCCAGCTTCGGAGCTCTCCGGAGAGATAACACTCCTACTGCTGCTTGTCTGGTTCTATTCTGTTCTTGCTCTAGAGCGTAGTGTCTTTCTGGGTTACGAATGAGTCGAACCGAACCGAACCGAACCGAACCTAACCGAACCTAACCCCCCCTACGTTGCGCATGGGCCTCCTTTTATACGCTAAAGGGGTCACCGACAGGTGGCAACGCAGAGAAGGGTACAAATGTAAAAAGTGGGGTGGTTGGTACAGTTACTTGTACAGTGCACCCTACCTAACCCTGACGGCAGGGGACAAGGGCATTAAAGGCCCGTCTGAGTTGCCCAAAGAGTGCAGAAAAGGACCGTTAGGGGCGCCACCGTTCGCCACGACGGCGATCTTGTCAGCTTCGCATGCCACTGCGCACCGCTGGCTGCATAGCCTCCCGCCACGCGCGCCTGGAGAGGCCCCCAGAGCGACACGTTGGCGGATGCGCTGGAGCGTGGGCACAGAGTGGCCGCTTGCCGCGGCAAGCGCCTTGCCGCTGCTATTATCTTGTCGGGTCCGGAGGCTTGTCGCTCACCGGGCCTCGAGGTACCTTGTTTGGTCTTCCCGGCAAGCTCCTCTTGCCGGGGCCTTGTTGCCTTGCCGGAGCACGTGGCGCGTCGCGGCAAGTTCTTTGGAGTGCCTCGGTTGGCCTTCCCGGCAAGCTCCTCTTGCCGGGGCCTTGTCTCCCGAGCTTAAATACTTTGTTCTTGAATGGCTCCACGGGAACCTTGGAGGATCTTGGCGTTCGCCCGGCAAGCCTTGCCGCGGGGTGCTGCAACTGCCCGTGCACAAGTTTGGGGTACTAGGGTACCCCTATTCTAGTACACCGACAGGAGCCCCCGGGCCTGGGCCAGACACGGTGCTGAGCGCTGTTGGGCCAGGCCCAAGACAGGGCACGGGCACACGCGGACTGGGCCACACCGAATCTCGCTCCGTATCCACCGCGCTCTCCCATAACGGCACGCGTTGAATGCGGCATCGTGGGAGAGATCGTGGGTGGTTGTTTACTCGGAAGGGCGAAACGCCCGCCCCGTCCCTCTTTATAAGCAGGGGAAACAGGGGCAGTTCGTTCCCCCTCGCTGGTTGCTGCTACTTCATCTTCACGAACCTCCGCCGCTCCCCCCTTCTTCTCGAAGCCGAGAGAGCAGCGCTCCGCCCCCATTGCCACCAGCATCACCACGCCGTCGACCTCCCTCACCACCTCTGCCATGGCCCCGAAAGCCGACAAGGGAAAGGGCGTGAAGTCGGCCGAGGCGCAGCGGCTCACGGCGCTGCGGAAGGAGCGGGCGATCTTCTCCCCTCAGCTCGGCGTGCAGGAGCTGAGGGAGTACTTCTACCTCTTTTGGGCGACGGAGACGCGTGCACATCCGCGCACGAGGGTACTCCCGGCCGCTGCTTCGGAGCTGGCCCCAAACGGGTACCCATTCTTCGCGCTATTCTTCTATTGCGGGCTCTGCCCGCCCTCGGAGTTCTTCTGTGATATCATGAACACATACGGCTTCCTCCTCCTTGACTTCACCCCCAACGCCGTTCTGACCATGGCAGTTTTTGCACATTTGTGCGAAAACTTTGTCAGAGTCCACCCTAGTGTTGCCCTTTTCCGCCACTACTTCATACCTCGGGTAGAGAGAGGAGAGCTGCTTGCCGGAGGGATTGCCTGGATCTCTAGAGTCGGCAAGAAGGAGGCGTACTTGGAGGGTGATCTCTGCAGCAAGTGGGATGAGTGGAGAGCGGAGTGGTGCTGGATTGTCGAGGAGAATCCGCAGCCCTTCACCGCCGTGCGCCAAACTCCAATAGTGCGCGGCAATGACTGGAGCAACGTGGCCTCGGAAGACGAGAGGCTGAAGATCGCCATCACTAGGATTCTTCGCCTCAGGCTTGCCGGGCTCACTGTAGGTGCTGTCGGGGCAGATTTCCTCCGCCGCCGCCTTGCCCCCCTGCAGGAGAGGGGGAGGCCCACCTGGGAATTCAAGAATTCGGCGGACATCATGAGGCTGCGGCCGGGCCTCAACTATAACTTCACCATCTTGGAGCTGGACGCAATGCTCTTGGAGTTATTCAAACGCGACCCCCAGCATCCATTCACGCTGCCGAGGGGCGTAGTTCCACTGTGCAACAATTCTTCGCTTGAACGGATCCGCGCCATGATGCCGTTGTGCGATTCACATGGAATCGTTCCAACCTGGCAAGAGCCTGCGGATGACGTCGTGCAAGCGTTCTTCGACAACTTGGAAGAAGTGCCGGTCCACGCTGACGAGCAGAAGAGCCTCACCCGTGACACCACCGACGAGGAGCTGCAGCGCATCGCCACTAGGGCGGAAGAGGTTGCGGCCACAGCTGCCGCGGGCATGTTTCGGTTCACTGTGGAGGAGGCAGAGGCTGCAGAGGCGACAAACCTTGCCGAGCGCGCGGAGTTCATTGGCGAGGAGGAGCCTGCCGATTCCGAAGCCGAGCCAAGCGAGGCCGGCGAGGAGGAGCCCGAGCCCTCAGAAGGCTTGCCACAGGCGGAGCCCCCGGCCCCGCCAAGAAGGCGTCTTCGCAGGGCCGCAGACGTATCGGGGCGGTAGCCGGCTCAACAGCCGCCAAGCCGTGCGACATGCTCTACCGCGGCAAGTCATGTTGCCACGGGAGTGCCTCACGCAGCAGCGTCAACTGGAGCGGGATCTTCCCGGGCCACCGCCACCGTCCTCGCCAAGCGGGCAAGGGATCCTACTCCTCCGCCTTGCCGCACCAGAGGGGAGCCAGACTTCGATCTTTCCGCGCTCAGCTCGACGAGGAGGAAGAAGAGTAAGCTTCTTTGGTGCTCTTATAGTTCTTCAATTTTGCTGTTTTTATCTTGTATCTGACTTGCTTCAATCTGGACTCCTTTCTTTTCAGGACGCTGGCCCAGAGAGCGGCGAAGAGGGCCAAGGCCGCGGTGATTGTCATCGAGGATGACCCCACCGTGCCAGCAGGAGGTGGGTCCAAGACCACCTTGACGGACCCGGCAATCACTCTTCAAAGCAGCCCCCAGCGCAGCCCCCAGCGTAAGTTCATAGTTTTTTCTTTGCTGTCGGGCGCGCATGAGTGCTTTTTCCTTTGTTTGATATCTTGCTTGTTGATCTGTGTAGGAGCAGATCAGCCACATCAGGAGCGCCCGGACGCTGGTCCCGAAGTGCCATCTGCTTCGACTACGCCACCAAGGGAGGGGTTCCCGGTAAGGGAGCGCTCTCCGGCAAGGGAGAACTCTCTGGCAAGGGACAGCACCGTCGATCCTGCGGCGACCGAGACCGCAACTGCAGATCTTGGCGCAGGTAATTCACTTGTCCAAAAACTTTCCCTTGGGTTCTTCTTCTTCTGATTTTCTTCTCTTGGATTTTTGATTGATTTTTCTCCCTTCTTCGTTCTTCAGACCCCTCTGCTACTGAGCCAATAGAGACAGAGGGTGTCGGCGAGGAAGGGGCCGGTGCTGATGAGACCACCGGCGAGGAGGCCGCCAGGGCTACCGCTGCAGAAGCCGGCGAGGGGTCGGGCGATCGCACTGACGACCCTGAGGCCACAGGAGCGCCAGGCGCTGCGCCGACCGCCGATCCCTCTGCCGCTTCTGCGGAGCCGGGCTCCGAGGAGCCCCAGCCCGGCACCAACTTGAAGGCCGGCGACAATATCTTCATCAAGCTACCCTGGGCGTCGAGCTCCAGGGCGCCGGTCGAGGGGGAAACTTTCGACGGGGAGGTGCTCGCCTCTGCTGGATTGCCGTTGGTCGACGCGCCCAGCAGCAGCAGCGGCGAGCCTAAGGAGGAGCAGCTGCTGCGGAAGCTGCTGTCACTCTACCGCGCCCGGCAAGCCAAGCTGGCTTTCCGGGAAGCGCTTGTCGCGAAAGCGGGAGCTGACATGGAGAAGCGCGCGGAGGAGCTCCGGGGCCACAATCAAGAGGCTCTCCGGTCCCTGGCACAGGAGCGGGAGCGACTCGACGAGGAGCGCACGGCCTTTCTTCTCGAGAAGGCTGAAGCTGAGGAGGAGCAAAGGCTGGCCGCCGAGAAGCAGTCCGCGCGGGAAGGTGAACTAGTGCAACGGAAGGCCAACCTCGACAGCTACGAGGAAGAGCTCGCCGAGCGCGAGCAAGCACTTGGCGGGGCGCTCAAGGAGGCAAAGGACACTGCGGCAATTGCAGAGGCCGCCAAGAAAGAGCTGGAGGAGAAGGTGGCGCAGCTGGAGGCCAACATTGGGAAGAGCGGCGAGGAGCTTGTCGCGCTCAAGCGTGAGCGTGAGAAGGATGCTGCCGCCCACGGTGAGCTGCAAGGTCTTCTCGCTGAGAGGGGCAAGGAGCTCAGCGCCGCCAAGGATTCCAAAGCAGACCTGGAGCTGAAGCTGGCCACGCTGATGCAGACGCTGGAGGCCGCCAAGGAGCGGGAGAAGACCTTGTCGGAGAAGGTCAAGGCTGACGCGGCGCTGCTGGAGAGCATTGCAGTTACCCAGAACTCGTTCAGAGACACTGTGGAGCACTGGACTGAGGGTCTGGTGAACATTGTCGCCGTCATCAACGAGGAGCTAGCGCAGCTGGGGATGGAGGACTTTGGGTATCCTTCCGACGAGAGTCTTCAACCCAGCGCCAAGCTCAGCCTGTTCTTCAAGGGCGTGGCGACGGCACTCCAGCGGCTCCGGGAGAGGATCCCGAAGCAGCTGGCCGACGAGTCGCGCAAAATCTGCGCCGGGGTTCTCCAAAAGGTGCTGATGAAGGTGGCCTTTCTCAATCCAGGCCTCAGCTTCACCAACGTCCTCAGGTCCTTGCCGCCTGACGCCGATCTGGATGCACTCAAGGCCCTTGTCGCACCCATTGTGGACAAGGTGAGCGAGATCAAGAGGGTCGAGGGCGGACGCGTAAACTAGGCCGTCCATTTCTTCTTTTCCCTTGCCGCTGCTAATCATGTTATGAAAACATTCTGTTAGAGCTGCGACAAGTTATCTTGTAATATAACTTTATTTCTGTTATCAATTGCTATGTTATTTCCTCTACTAGATTCCTTCCTTTGTATGTTTTTACCCTACGCTTCTAGGGAACTTGTCGGTGCAGGCACCCGAGCCGCGAGCGCTGAGTGCGGAACTTCAGCAGCCTGCTGGCGGCGCTGCTTCCGACAAGAAACCTTGCCGCGACTAGATGCAGCACACTTAAGCTGTTGAGCGGACTCGAAACAAAGTAAGGGCACAACTAGCCACGAGTTGGTTCCTCCGCGCACAGGTTTTCCATACAAAGCAGGGTCGTTCGAGGAAGATAACTCAAAAATTTAAAAACTGATTGCTCAAACTTTGGCAACTTAGCTTTTCTGTCGTTTGCTTCCCGGCAAGGCAAGACTTCGCTTGAACGACGCCTGGTCCATACCGCAATCTTCTCCTTCCCACCCGGCAAACATGTGTGCGAGGAAACCTTCTTTTCCTTTGTTAAAAAAGAAGAAAGAAGAGAAAATAACGATATGGAGCCCTTCGGCTCGTTACTGCTTACCGGATGTAGGTGCTGCACAAAGTGTCAGATAACACATGCGAGAAAGAAACTAATGCATGAAATGGACAAGTTGTGCGGAGCACATGGGGTTCTTTTTATGCACGGGATCTGCGCCCGGCTTTGTACAAAGGATTACATGCAACAGCGGCAAGACTTGTACAAAAGGTGGTTGCCGGAATGGGGTTCCGGCAACCGCGCCCTACGGGAAAAACTTACGAAGATGTTCTATGTTCCAGGAGTTGCTCACCGGAATGCCATCTTCGGTCTCAAGGCGGACAACGCTGGGCCTTGTGACTCATCTCACCCGATAAGGGCCTTCCCACTTCGGCGTCAACTTGTTGGAATTCTTGGCGTACTGAACGCGCCGAAGAACAAGGTCGCCTTCCTCGAAGCTTCTGGCCTTAACTTTGCGGCTATGGTAGCGGCGAAAGCTTGCTGGTATCGAGCAGCTCGTACAGCAGCCTGAAGACGATCTTCCTCAAGGAGCAGCGCGTCGTCTTGTCGCAGCTGTTCTTGCTCAAACTCATCATAAGCGAGCACTCGAGGCGATCCATATACGAGTTCCGTGGGGAGAACTGCCTCTGCTCCGTAGACTAGAGTGAAAGGTGTCTGGCCAGTGGCTCGATTTGGCGTCATTCTGATTGACCAAAGAACCACCAGCAGCTCCTCGATCCAGTTTCTTCCGCACTTGCGCAGCCTGTCGAAAGTTCTGGTCTTGAGCCCGCACAGCACTTCAGCATTTGCCCTCTCTGCTTGACCGTTGCTTCTCGGATGAGCAACAGAAGCGAAGCAGACCTTGCGCCAAGGTCTTGGACGTACTGCATGAAGGTGCGGCTCGTGAATTGCGTGCCGTTGTCGGTGATGATCCTGTTAGGGATCCTGAAACGGCAAACAATTGACCTGAAGAACTTGACTACTGACTGTGCTGTCACCTTCCTCACTGGCTGCACTTCCGGCCACTTTGTGAACTTGTCGATTGCGACGTACAAGTACTCAAAGCCCCCGACAGCTCAGGGGAAAGGGCCGAGGATATCGAGCCCCCAGACCGAAAATGGCCAGGATAAAGGGATCGTCTGGAGAGTTTGAGCTGGCTGGTGTATCTGTTTGGAGTGGAACTGGCACGCTTCACACTTGGTTACTTGTGCAGTTGCATCCTGGAGGGCTGTCGGCCAAAAGAAGCCTTGCCGGAAAGCTTTGCCGGCAAGTGCCCTTGCGCCTATGTGGTGGCCACATATGCCTCCATGTATCTCTGCCAACAGCTTTTGTCCATCTTCCCGGCAAATACACTTCAATTTCACACTGTTGAGTCTTCTTCTGTACAGTATGCTATCGACAAACTGGTACATACTTGACTGTCGGGCTACTCTTTCCGCTTCTTCTTGCTCTTCGGGAAGTTCTCCTATCTGAAGGAAATGGACAATCTGCTATGCCCATGCTGGAGCTTGTGGCTCGACAACAAGGACTAAAGGCACATCTGCTGCTGCGGGAACATCCGCTTCTACGGCAAGGACTTGCGGCCCTGCCGGAGCTTGATGTTCCCCGGCAAGCTTGCCGGAGCAAAACTTGTCGGGAGCGTCTGCTTCAATGGAACAAACCATAAGGTTTGCCGGAGCAGACTGCCCCTCAGCATTCTTGGTGTTGATCTTGGGGACTTTCTTGGCGGTGGCTTCGGGGAGCTCTGCTGGAAAGTAGTCGCCAGAAACCAACTTCCTCTTCTTGCTTTGTCCAGTTGAGGATGTTACGGATGGTTGAGTCAACTTGAGCACAAAGATCCCTGGTTCCATAGGTAACTTTAGTGCGGCGCACTTTGACAGGCCATCAGCAATGTCATTCTGAGCTCTCGGGATATGTTCCATCTGTAGGTCGTCAAAGTGCTCTTCTAGCTTCCTCACTTCATCAACATATGCTTCCATCAATGGACTCTGGTAGTTCTTGTTCACTTGGTGGACGACAAGTTGTGAGTCACCCCTGACAATGAGCTTCTTGATCCCAAGGTCTGCTGCGATTCTGAGACCGGCAAGCAATCCTTCATACTCTGCAGTATTGTTGGTTGCTTGCTCCTTGGGAAAGTGCATCTGGACTACGTATTTGAGGTGCTCTCCGGTGGGTGCGACAAGCAGCACGCCCGCACCAGCGCCTTGCAGCGAGAAGGCACCATCAAAGTACATCAGCCACTCTCTCCTTGCCTCTTTGACGGGGATGTTCGTCTATGGAATTTCTTCATCTGGGGTTGGCGTCCACTCTGCTATGAACTCTGCCAATGTTCTGCTTTGGATAGTTGAAGTGCTCTCAAACTTGTAGCCAAAGCTTGATAGTTCCAGCGCCCACTCGACAATCCTGCCTGTTGCTTCTGGATTTTGCAGTATCCTCTTCAGCGGAAAGCGAGTGACGACTGTGATTTCATGTGCTTGGAAGTAATGGCGCAGCTTTCTCGAGGCCATGAGGAGGCCGAAAAGCAACTTCTGCACACCAGAGTACCTTGATCTAGCCCCCTGCAGAAGGGAACTGACAAAGTAAACTGGACGCTGCACCATTGTCTTCTGCATCTTATCATGCTCTTGCGCAGATCCATCTTTGTCGGGACCAGAGCTTGTCGGCGAAGCCCCCTGCTTGTCGCTGGATGCGTCTACCGTGGTTGCTGCCTCATCATCTGCCTCTCTCTCCGCCACTAACGCAGCACTAACCACTTGATTGGTTGCTGCTATATACAGCAGCAACTTCTCTTGCAGCTTAGGTGCGACAAGTGTTGGAGTGGAGGACAGGTATCTCTTCAAGTCTTGCAGCACAGCCTCCGCTTCCGGAGTCCATTTCATTGGACCTGCCTTTTTCAAAATTTTGAAAAATGGTAGGGCGCGCTCAGCAGATCTAGAGATAAACCTGCCGAGAGCAGCCACGCAACCGGCAAGCCTTCATACATCCTTGACGCGCTTTGGTGCTTCGATCTGCTCAATGGCCTTGATCTTGTTGGGATTGGCTTCAATTCCCCACTGAGACACGAAGAACCCGAGAAGCTTGCCGGAAGGGACTCCAAACACGCACTTCTCGGGGTTAAGCTTGAGGTTGATCTTGCGCAGATTTGCAAATGTCTCGTCTAAATCTTGAATCAGGGTCTCCCTATTCTTAGTCTTGACCACTATGTCATCCATGTAAGCTTCAACATTTCTGTGCATTTGCGGCTCAAAAGCATGGTGGACTACCCTTGCGAATGTTGAACCGGCATTCTTCAAACCGAAAGGCATCCGTACGAAGCAACACGTGCCACACGGGGTGATAAATGCGGTTTTCTCTTCATCCTCTTCTGCCATGAAGATCTGATGGTATCCTGAGTATGCATCAAGAAATGAAAGCAAATCACATCCGGCTGGGGAGGTTAGCGCTTGAAGGTATATCTTTAGATCTTGCAATCAAATCTTTTTGTTTCCTTTTTGTCACTAGTTTAGTCTATAAAAGAAAACTACAAAAAATGGAATTGAGGGTGCCTCATATGCTTCATCTTTTTAATATCTTTCGTGAAAATAAGGATTCCGATAATTGTGCCAAAATGCTAGAAGAAGAATGCATTAAAATGTTTGGCACCAAATCTTTGAATGATGAGCATGATTGCAATGTTGTTAGTACGAACTCTTTGAATATCCATAGTACTAATGATGATTGCACTAGTCATGATGAAAATGTCTCTTATAAGCATGTTAATTTTTGTGGAGTGCATAGAATTTGCAAGTACACACCAAATAGGGAAGATAGATTTTGCAAGAGGCATAAGTATTTAGAAACTAAATGGTTGCAAGAAAGGCTAGATGTTTGTGCTGAAAATTTAAATTTTCTTAGCCATCTTTGTGAACTTTGCAATGAACATGGTCATTTAAATATCCAATCAAAATTGATTCATGATCGAATCGTGTCCAAAAATTGTGATGACTTGATTTCCCTTGCACATAATAATGAACTTAGTTTGCTTGTGGGTTGTGAAGAAATGAAATGTATAACTAAGGATCTTCCAAATTTTGTCATTGATAAAGTACTTGATTTTGATTTGGAGGAAATTTATATGTATTGTGCGGTGAATTGCATTGAAAATCCTTATCTTGCCAATTACATAAAGACAAGTAACAAATAGAAGATGAAGAGAATACTGATGAAAGGGAAGTGACTTCCCAATATCCTCCTATTGTTTCTTATGATGAATCAGGTAACGAGGAGGGGCCTTCTATTCAACCAATCTCATTAATAAGGAGCTCCAAAAAGAGGATTAAACCCACGCATGATGTGAAGAAGAAAAAGAAAAGACGGAGAAGCAAAGGTAAAAAGGTATCCCTCCCAAATGATGTCACTCATATTACTCATTGTGATGATGATAATTGTTATACTATTGGTGCTATCCATACTATTAATGATGAGAGTCATTATGCTTATGATATGAAAAGGCCCAAGCTTGGGGATGCTATGTTGGATGAGAATGATATGTTTGAGAATTTATTTGCTGCAATTAATGTTTGTCCCAAGTTTTGGGATGCTATGTTTAATGAAGATGATATTTTTAGTCTCCAAAGTTTTGAGGAGCAAATTCATTATGATGATAGCATGACTCCTATTTATGATGATTATTGTGATGACACTCATGCTATAAAAAATAGTGATGATTATACTTCTAAAAATTGGCATGATTATGATTACCCTTTTTCTGAACATTACTCTTCTAATGTGGAAACAATTTATAGTATTCGAGTTTCTTATGATACTCCCGCTATTCCGAATGAGAAATTTTTTGCTTATGTGGAGAGTAATAAAAATTCTATGCTTGTGGCTCATGAAAAGAATGCCTTATGTGATAGTTATATTGTTCAATTCATTCATGATGTTACTGAAAATTATTATGAGGGAGGAATATATGCTTGTAGGAATTGCAATAATATCAAGTTTCCTCTCTACGTGCTTAAAATCTTGAAGTTATGGTTGTTTTGCTTTCCTATGCTAGTTGATTATTGTTCCCATAAATTGTTTGCTCACAAAATACCTATGCATATGAAGTGGGTTAGACTTAAATGTGCTAGTCATATTCTTCAAGATGCTCTCTTTATGTTTCAATTCTTATCTTTTATGTGAGCATCATTGAAATTATCAAGCCTAGCATAAAAAGGCAATAAAGAAAAGCGCTTGTTGGGAGGCAACCAAACATTTACTCCTACTGTTTTTGTGTGTCCTCATGATTAAGGTACTGTAGTAATCATGTTTTATAGCTTTTGTTTCAATAAAGTGCCAAGTAAAGCCTTTAGGATCTTCTTGGGAGATTGTTGTTTGATCTTGCCGATAAAAACAGAAAGTATGCGCTCACGAAAATAATTTCGTTTTTTACTAGAGTGATAAAGTACCAATTCCAAATGCAGTAGATCAATATACAAATTATTTAGGACGTCCTAATTTTTCAGAATTTTTGGAGTTAGAGAAGTATTCGAAATCTCCAGATTGCTACAGACTGTTCTATTTTTGACAGATTCTATTTTGTATGTGTTGTTTGCTTATTTTGATGAATCTATCAATAGTATCGGAGGGTATAAACCATAGAGAAGTTGGCATACAGTAGATATTACACCAATATGAATTTAGAATGAGTTCACAACAGTACCAAAAGTGGTGACTTATTTTCTTATACTAACGGAGCTTACGAGTTTTCTGTTAAGTTTTGTGTTGTGAAGTTTTCAAGTTTTGGGAAAAGATTCGATGGACTATGGAATAAGGAGCGACAAGAGCCTAAGCTTGGGGATTCCCAAGGCACCCCAAGGTAATATTCAAGGACAACCAAGAGCCTAAGCTTGGGGATGCCCCGGATGGCATCCCCTCTTTCGTCTTCGTTAATCGGTAACTTTACTTGAGGCTATATTTTTATTCACCACATGATATGTGTTTTGCTTGGAGAGTCATTTTATTTTATTTTGTTTTTCTTGCTGTTTGAATAAAATACCAAGATCTGAAATTCTTAAATGTTAGAGAGTCTTCACATAGTTGCATAATTATTCGACTACTCATTGATCTTCACTTATATCTTTTGGAGTAGTTTGTCGTTTGCTCTAGTACTTCACTTATATCTTTTTAGAGCATGGCGGTATTTTTATTTCGAAGAAATTGTTGAACTCTCATGCTTCACTTATATTATTTTGAGAGTCTTAAACAGCATGGTAATTTGCTTTGGTTATGAAACTAGTCCTAATATGATGGGCATCCAAGTTGGGTATAATAAAAACTTTCATATAGAGTGCATTGAATACTATGGGAAGTTTGATACTCGGTAATTGTTTCGAGATATAAAGATGGTGATATTAGAGTCGTGCTAGTTTAGTAATTGTGAAACTGAGAAATACTTGTGTTGAGGTTTGCAAGTTGCGTAGCATGCACGTATGGTAACCGTTGTGTGACAAATTTGAAGCATGAGGTGTTCCTTGATTGCTTTCCTTGTGAGTGGCGGTCGGGGACGAGCGATGGTCTTTTCCTACCAATCTATCCCCCTAGGAGCATGTGCATAGTGCTTTGGGTTTGATGACTTGTAGATTTTTGCAATAAGTATGTGAGTTCTTTATGACTAATGTTGAGTCCATGGATTATACGCACTCTCACCTTTCCATCATTGCTAGCCTCTTAGGTATCGTGCATTGCCCTTTCTCACCTCGAGAGTTGGTGCAAACTTTGCCGGTGCATCCAAACCCCGTGATATGATACACTCTATGACACATAAGCCCCCTTATATCTTCCTCAGAACAGCCACCATACCTACCTATTATGGCATTTCCATAGCCATTCCGAGATATATTGCCGTGCAACTTTCCACCATTCCGTTTATTATGACACACTTCATCATTGTCATATTGCCTTGCATGATCATGTAGTTGACATCATATTTGTGGCAATGCCACCATTAATTTTTCATACATGTCACTCTTGATTCATTGCACATCCCGGTACACCGCCGGAGGCATTCATATAGAGTCATATTTTGTTCTAGCATCGAGTTGTAATCCTTGAGTTGTACATAAATAGAAGTGTGATGATCATCATTATTAGAGGATTCTCCCATGTGAGGAAATAAAAAATAAAAAGAGAGAAAAATAGAAAGGCCAAAAAAAGAGAAGGCCCAAAAAACAAAAAAAATGAGAGAAAAAGAGAAAAAGGGGCAATGCTACTATCCTTTTACCACACTTGTGCTTCAAAGTAGCACCATGGTCTTCATGATAGAGAGTCTCTTATTCTGTCACTTTCATATACTAGTGGGAATTTTCATTATAGAACTTGGCTTGTATATTCCAACAATGGGCTTCCTCAAACGCCCTAGGTCTTCGTGAGCAAGCAAGTTGGATGCACACCCACTTAGTTTCTTTTGTTGATCTTGCATACATTTATAGCTCTAGTGCATCCGTTGCATGTCAATCCCTATTCCTTGCATTGACATAAATTGATGGGAATCTACATAGCCCGTTTATTAGCCGCGTCAATGTGAGACTTTCTCCTTTTTTGCCTTCTCCACACAACCTCCATCATCATATTCTATTCCACCCATAGTGTTATGTCCATGGCTCGCGCTCATGTATTGCATGAAAGTTGAAAAAGTTTGAGTATACTAAAGTATGAAACAATTGCTTGGCTTCTCATCGGGGTTGTGCATGATGGGAGCATTTTGTGTGACAAAAATGAAGCATGGCTAAACTATATGATTTTGTAGGGATGAGCTTTCTTTGGCTATTTATTTTGAGAACACATAATTGCTTGGTTAGTATGATTGAAGTATTATTGTTTTTATGTCAATATTAAACTTTTGTCTTGAATCTTTTGGATCTGAGTATTCATGCCACAATAAAGAAAATTACATTGAAAATTATGTTAGGTAGCATTCCACATCAAAAAATCTGTTTTTATCATTTGCCTACTCGAGGACGAGCAGGAATTAAGCTTGGGGATGCTTGATACGTCTCCAACGTATCTATAATTTTTGATTGTTCCATGCTATTATATTATCCATATAGGATGTTTTATATGCATTTATATGCTATTTTATATGATTTTTGGGACTAACCTATTAACCTAGAGCCTAGTGCCAGTTTCTGTATTTTTCCTTGTTTTTGAGTTTTACAGAAAAGGAATACCGAACGGAGTCCAATGGACGTGGTAATTTTGACGATTTTTATGGACCAAAAGAAGCCCCCAAAGTAAAAGAGTTGGGCCAGAAGAGTCCCGGGCCGTCCACTAGGGTGGGGGCGCGCCCTACCCCCCGGGCGGGCCGCCCTATCGCGTGGACGACTCGGGGACCCCCCCTAACTTGTTCCCGACGCCAAAAATTCCTATAAATACAGAAACCTCCAGAAAATAACCTAGATCGGGAGTTTCGCCGCCGCAAGCCTCTATAACCACCAAAAACCAATCTAGACCCGTTCCGGCACCCTGCCGGAGAGGGGGAATCCCTCTCCGGTGGCCATCTTCATCATACCAGCGCTCTCCATAACGAGGAGGAAGTAGTTCACCCTCGAGGCTGAGGGTATGTACTAGTAGCTATGTGTTTGATCTATCTCTATCTTGTGTTCTTGATTCGGCACGATCTTGATGTATCACAAGCTTTGCTATTATAGTAGGATCTTATGATGTTTCTCTCCCTCTACTCTCTTGTGATGGATTGAGTTTTCCATTTGAAGTTATCTTATCGGATTGAGTCTTTAAGGATTTGAGAACACTTGATGTATGTCTTGCATGTGCTTATCTGCGGTGACAATGGGATATTCACGTGATCTACTTGATGTATGTTTTGGTGATCAACTTGCGGGTTCCGTGACCTCGTGAACTTATGCATAGGGGTTGGCACATGTTTTCGTCTTGACTCTCCGGTAGAAACTTTAGGGCACTCTTTGAAGATTCTTTGTGTTGGTTGAATAGATGAATCTGAGATTGTGTGATGCATATCGTATAATCATACCAACGGATACTTGTGGTGACATTGGAGTATCTAGGTGACATTAGGGTTTTGGTTGATTTGTGTCTTAAGGTGTTATTCTAGTACGCACTCTAGTATAGATCGAACGGAAAGAATAGCTTCGTGTTATTTTACTATGGACTCTTGAATAGATCGATCAGAAAGGATAACTTTGAGGTGGTTTCGTATCCTACAATAATCTCTTCGTTTGTTCTCCACTATTAGTGACTTTGGAGTGACTCTTTGTTGCATGTTGAGGGATAGTTATATGATCCGGTTATGTTATTATTGTTGAGAGAACTTGCACTAGTGAAAGTATGAACCCTAGGCGTTGTTTCCTAGCATTGCAATATCGTTTTCGCTCACTTTTATCATTAATTACCTTGCTATTTTATATTTTCAGATTACAAAAACCTATCATTAGTTACCTTGCTGTTTTTATATTTTCAGATTACAAAAACCTATATCTACCATCCATATTGCACTTGTATCACCATCTCTTCGCCGAACTAGTGCACCTATACAATTTACCATTGTATTGGGTGTGTTGGGGACACAAGAGACTCTTTGTTATTTGGTTGCAGGGTTGTTTGAGAGAGACCATCTTCATCCTATGCCTCCCACGGATTGATAAACCTTAGGTCATCCACTTGAGGGAAATTTGCTACTGTCCTACAAACTTCTGTACTTGGAGGCCCAACAACGTCTACAAGAAGAAGGTTGTGTAGTAGACATCATTGGAGAACGTGTCCTTTAGAAATGACAAAAGGGGCTCGATGGCGATGTAGGATGGCAAATTCTTGACAGGGAGCCAGAGGAGATCAGCGGCGGGGCCATGGATGAGATCGACGACAGTTGAACTCGAGGGGTTGGGGGTGGGCCACTTAACATGTGCCATAGCCCGTGTCAGCCATCACTGTCGACGACCTCGATGTAGTAGACGACATCCGCAACATACCAGCATACTCTAGGCTGCTGATTGAGTGCCTGCGACTAGTAATGGTCATCAGCTTCCTCAGCGACATTGGGCGAAGAGACCGCGATACACCTCTTTTGGGCCAGTCGCTCCTCGAGCTCCACAAGAAGCGTAGCCGGGCTTAGTCTGCGACGCTATGGAGTGGGGGATGGGGATGGGGATCCGTGGGAAAGGGGGCGTTTGGCAGGCATCATCTAAGAAACTCAGGGCGGCCTGGGTATGGAGATCGGTGGGTAAGCTGCACGGGCAAACTGGCAGATGTTGACAATGGAGGCCTTGCGGCGGCGGCGACCTTGCTAGGGTTTTGAGCGAGGGAGGTGCGTGTGTGTGCGCGCGCGCATGCCCGAGGAGGTTTTGGTGTGTGTGTGTGTGTGTGTG